>NC_133497.1:10036023-10039454 GCF_025370935.1 Choristoneura fumiferana | reverse complement strand
TCGGTAATAAAACAATATGGGTGATTGTCATACATACATATTGACTTATGTGACTGAAAATAGGCTTTGACGTTTTAAGCGCTACAAATGATATGCCTTAGGGTAATAAACTAATTTCTTGGTCGACTATACAAGAAAAAGTTGATCGACCTATGATATGTACAATTTTTTTTACCCCCGACGCAAAAAGAGGGTGTTATAAGTTTGACCGCTATGTGTGTCTGTGTGTAGTTCTTAAACGGGTGGACCGATTAGAATGCGGTTTTTTTATTTGATAGCAGGTTTTCTAGCGATGGTCCTTAGACATGTTTTATCAAAATCTGTTCAGCCGTTTTTGAGATATTGAACTTTGAAGTGACAAAGTCGGGGTTTTCCAACGTTTTGTTATAATAATGATCACCCACGTTCAGTTCCAATGCCTAATTAGTATGGTTGTTGACAGGTGTACAACAAGTACGTGCGCGAGCGAGCCGAGGAGGAAAGGAAAGAGAAGAAAAACAAACTGCAACAGAAAAAGAACGCCTTCAAGCAGCTCATGGAAGAGGCCAAGCTGCACTCCAAGTAGGTTCAACCATACCGCATGTGCTTATCGGTCAATCAACTCTGAAGTGTATGTTTGGCATTTTTTACCAGAGATGAGCGAGGTATGCTCTTTTTCATTAACCAATGACGACCTGACTACAAAGTTTGAGGTCCCGGGTTCGATTCCCGGCCGGGGCAGATACTTGTATGAATAATAGGAATATTTGTTCTCGTGTCTTGGATGTTTAACCCTTTATAGGGCAACGGTCGCTCTTGCGACCATAAGACGTTGTCGATAATAAATAAATAATAATGATCGTAATCCATAAGACTCTAAATTAATATTGTTCACATACTGTTACTATTATAATATATTCATAAGCTTTAAGAACTTATTGGATAGATTGTGAAAAAGATTGGCGCGAAAAAAGTCTTGCAATATAAAGGATTTATATGTACTTAAGTATGTATTTATCTGCATAAGTATGTTTATCCGTTGCCTAGTAACCATAGTACAAGCTTTGCTTAGCTTGGGACTAGGTCAATTGGTGTCTAGTGTTCTATGATATTTTTTTTTTTTTTTTTAATAGAAGTGCTTCATTTACTTCGCCTCGCTCCGCTCAGCTGTTTCCACCAGAGCTGTGCGTGGATAGGTAAATGAAGCGTTTCTATTGGTTTATGAAAAACACTTTTGTAACGTCGCATATAAATGTTTTTTTTCTTCTTATATCCCGTAGAAAATATTGTCGATGTTTCTAATCACGATTTGAGAATTCGTGGGCTGGTCCTGTAATAGGTAGTGCCACCCATGTGCCACCAAAGTTTAGGTCACGCACACACAAGAACATGTCGTCTAATGACAGCGGGATTTTGACATTCACTCATTCATTTAATTTATTCTCCTCTCCTTTTATATATATATATATATATATATATATATATATATATATATATATATATAAATTCAAATTCAAATTCAAAATGTTTATTGCAAGGTCATAAGTTATTACATAGATGTTAAATCAGTATATGTTTTTATCAGTTCATCATGTCCTGTCTCGGAGAGACGTGCAATAGTCTAATTAATACATTCATAAATTAACAATATTTCATTCAATAATATTCCCGAATTACAAAATACCCAAATAATATCAAATAATAACATAATACAAGTAGCACAAGAAATAACAATCACCAATCAATATTCAATCCAATAAACTAATAACAATCCAATCAACAATAACAATTCTGAATCAATAAACAATGTCAAGACCAATGTCAAATGTACCAAAAACAATAATAACAATCAATTTTAACATTAACTCGGCCTCCAATATAATTATTGCCATTCATTACATATATAATTGGTAACAATTGACCATTATACTAATATATATTACAGAGTTTTATGAACATTTCCTAGCCATAGTCTATTAATTATCTAATCTTTCTTGTACTCCATAAATTCCTTAACTGAGTAGAAACATTGTTCCTTAAGCCATCTAAGTAGCTTGGGTTTCAGTTCTTTAATTGGCAGATTTTGAAATTGACTTGGTAATTTGTTAAATACCCGGATCGCCATACTAAAACAATTGTTTTTGAATAGTTTGGTTCTAATTCTAGGCAGCGAGAGTTTGTTTGGATAGCGAGTATTAAAGGCGCATGTCTCACTCGTTCTACTGAACATATCCGAATGTGCCTTCACAAACATGCACAACTCTAATATATACAACGACGGTACCGTTAGCAGCTCCAATTTTTTGAAAAGTGGTCTACATGAAACATATCGTGGAACATCGCATATACCTCGAATACATTGTTTTTGTGCAATGAAAACGCGATTGATGTGAGTCGAGTTCCCCCATATTAAAATCCCGTATCTAAGTACAGAGCCCACATATCCGTGGTAAGCTTGAATTGCAGTCTTTTTATTAGCGACCTTACACAAACGCCACAAAGCATACGCAAAACTGTTGAGCTTAACGCATAGTCTATCAATATGTGGTTTCCATGAACAAATGTCATCAATGATTATCCCTAGGAAAGTTGTCTGGTTAGCCTCTGCTATTATATTGTTGTCATATTGCAACATCAGATGTTTTTTTTGGCCTCTGTTAGTATGAAATTGGATATATGTTGTCTTACTTATATTGATTTGTAAATTATTATATTTCAACCATTCAACTATTTTAAAAATTGTATTATTAATTTCATTATTGTATCGCAAGTCATCCACAAGATCATTTTTCGGGATTATAACTGATATATCATCAGCAAATAAGGTGTAAGTATGGCTAGTCACATCAGGTAAGTCGTTGATATAGATCAGAAAGAGTAGGGGCCCCAGGATACTTCCTTGAGGAACGCCCACCCTATTGTATCTACTTTCAGATTTTATGACATTCTGTTCCAATTCCTTAGATAATCTTGTGATCTCTACCTGTTGTGATCTGCCATAGAGATAGCTTCTTAACCAATCATTGGCCTTGCCTCGAATACCATATTTCTCGCATTTAAATAGGAGTAGTTAATAATAATAATATATAATAATGTTAATATATAGTAGTATATATATATATTAACATTATTATATATTATTATTATTTTTGGGTGGCACTACCTATTACAGCATAACATCGACAATAATTTCTCTTTTCTATATATATTATATATATATATATATATATATATATATATATATATATATATGTATTCAGTAAACCAACTAGCCTTAATTAACAACAATTGTACACTTAACTAAGATGTTACATGGCGAATAATATGGTAACCACCACAGTAGATACGTAATTATAGTAACTAGAACATTCGTTTATGACAATATAGATACAGTAGGTATGGATGGATTCACAACAAATAGGAAAACATAAGAGTCTCAATCACTAATACCT
>NC_133497.1:10033946-10035923 GCF_025370935.1 Choristoneura fumiferana | reverse complement strand
GGAAAGTTGTCTGGTTAGCTCTGCTAGTTATATTGTTGTCATATTGCAACATCAGATGTTTTTTTTGGCCTCTGTTAGTATGAAATTGGATATATGTTGTCTTACTATATATTGGATTTGTAAATTATATATTTCAACCATTCAACTATTTTAAAAATTGTATTATTAATTTCATTATGTATCGCAAGTCATCCACAAGATCATTTTTCGGGATTATAACTGATATCATCAGCAAATAAAGGTGTAAGTATGGCTAGTCACATCAGGTAAGTCGTTGATATAGATCAGAAAGAGTAGGGGCCCCAGGATACTTCCTTGAGGAACGCCCACCCTATTGTATCTACTTTCAGATTTTATGACATTCTGTTCCAATTCCTTAGATAATCTTGTGATCTCTACCTGTTGTGATCTGCCATAGAGATAGCTTCTTAACCAATCATTGGCCTTGCCTCGAATACCATATTTCTCGCATTTAAATAGGAGTAGTTCATGTGAAACATAATCGAATGCCTTACTCATGTCAAAAAACACTGTAGTACATGGAATTCTTTTATCAACATTGACCATTATCCTATATACTAAATTGAAAATAGCTAGTGTCGTGGATTTGCCTTTTTGGAATCCATTTTGTTCTCTTTTCAGAATCTTGAACCTATCCAAGAAAGCTACAATCCGTGTATGCATAACTTTTTCAAAGACTTTCGATACAACAGAAAGCAATGCTACCGGTCTGTAGCAGTCCAAACTTAGTTTGTCACCTTTTTTATAAATGGGCTTGATAGCTGAAATTTTCATTAATTCTGGAAATATTCCTTGAGTGAGTGATTCATTGATAAGATGTGTTAATATAGCTGTAATATATGGTGCAGATTGTTTAAAAATCATCGTGGGAATTTCATCAAAACCTACAGACTTAGTGTTACGTAATGACATTATAATCTTAAATATTTCGTCCTCATTTACTGGACGTAAAAAAATGCAAGAGTCCGTGTTTTTGACGCAATATGGATAAGAGTGATTCGAGGCATTCTTTGTGTTGGTTAAATCAATAAAATAATCGTTGAATTTATTAGCTATAGTGTGTGGATCAGTAATTATGTCCTCTCCATCTTTTATTTTGTTTAAATTGTTCGCTAGAATGTTTTTAGTGAAATTACCAGTGTTGTTTTTTATTAAATCCCACGATGCTTTGCATTTATTTTTGCTATTTTTTATGTGATTAGAATTAGTTAACTTTTGAGCCAATATTATACATTTTTTTAACAATTTACTATAACTTTTATATTTAATTTTGTAGTCGTCATTTCGTGAGGAATAGTATTTAAATCTTAGCTTTCTTTTAGTAACAGTAGACGATTTGATTCCTCTTGTTACCCATCTATTATGCTTCCTATAGTTTGATACTTTCACTTTTATTATAGGAAAACAAAGATTAAATAATAATGAATACATATGGTGAAATTTGTTGAATGCTTCATTGGCATTTTTTTCATTATAAGCGTCGGACCAAGTTAAGCTACCCAAGCATTCGAGAAATTTTCCAATGTACTCCGGGTCGAAGTCGCGCTTTCTTATGAAGCAATGCTTTGGTAATAAACTTCGTTCACTTCGACATCCACGAAAGAAATGGAGAGGTGGAGAGGGTGCGAAATTAACATTTGAAATTTTTCATGAGCACTACAATGAAGAAATGCGTAGGAACTCAATGAAGCGTATGAAGATCACCATCCGCACTAGGCCCGCGTGGGAACTACGGCCCAACCCCTCTGAGGAGGCCTGTGCTCTGCAGTGGGACGTTTATACGCCGGGATGATGACATTTCTCAATAAACGCGACGCGTTGAACTCTTCAGTCTAAAAAATAAATTTCAAGACACAATTTTATTTTTACTTTTTGCATTAATCTTGCAACCACATTGTATTTCGCTTAAAAAAGCGTTTATGGCGCTTAAGAGCGTTTACACCGCCTGAGCTGGCA
>NC_133497.1:10021835-10033846 GCF_025370935.1 Choristoneura fumiferana | reverse complement strand
GCTGTCCTTCCAAGTCCGTTGTAAAGGTTTTGACTGTATAATAAATTCAGGGATCAAATCACACATAAAGACTGAGAAATGAAAAGTTCAAAAGATCAACTAGTGTTTATGAACATCGGAGGTTAGTTACAACACTGTGCCTGTGTGTGTTCAAAATACACTACTTATCTAGAGTAGACATGAATCAATCGAAGATTTTAACCTTAATTCATAGTAATAACAGGGTATATTTTATGTAGACATATTAACAGATAAATCCAGTGCGTCATAATTATTCCAAGTTAACCACATCTGATGTAAATGTCCTAAATATGATGCAATGCAACATATTACAAATGAACTTTATTGTTAGTGCATGTTTCAAGTTAATATTGTAGTGAATAAAGACTATTAGCCCTATAATGTGAATAAAATTTCTATCTATAATCTGTTCCAACAGCAGGCGAATACTTACTATGGACAACCTTTTGCATGTATCTCTCAATGTCATTCTAAAACATTATACAAGTTTACTGTCTTGAGTGTCCACCAACAGGCCATTCTTTGAAAGTTTGTACTAAGAGCAAATAATAAGTAAGTGCATCAGACAAAATATATACTACTTCAATGTTCTTTCGCCTGCCGTTGGATTGTGCAACAGACGAATTAATAGAATATAGGCTAGTTCCGGGGTGCAATGAAAGATTCCCGTTTGTTATTTTGTAGTAGGTATTTTACTCTCATTTTTTATTCCAGTTTCTTAGTTTTATTACTTCACAGTGGGATATTTCATTAATTTGTTTAATGAACTTACCCAGAATTTCGTAATAGTCTTTCAACTGCAAAATACTTTGGACTGCTTTCAGCTGCTCCGGTGAGTAGCTTGGTTCTGTCGTCTCCTGTCTTGGCGCTCTGTTCTCCAACTCCTCAGAACTGTTACTCCTTGGCGGTGGCTTCTGGGCATCTCCAGAGCCTCTCGCAGCCCTCACCTTTTCCAAAAACTTCTTCGTCCGCTCGCTGGGATGCAAATTTTCAGCTTTTAATAGATATTTTTTCAGTTTTTTCAGCATCTCCTGCTGCAAAAGCTTCCTTAGCTCTGCTGATGTACTCGTTTGCTTTGTTTACTTTTGATTCAGTATTCATTATAAAGTCGTTCTTAATAAAATACTTGGTATTTTAACAGCAATAACGAAAGTATTATATGAATTGAACTAATTTTATTTTAAAACACAAAGATTTTAATATTTTAACAAAAAACACGGCTAACAGCGGCGAAGGCACGTAGTGAAAGGGGGAGAGGATACATGTCAAAAATGTCAAAATGCCACGTTCAAATGTCACTTTTGGCGGGAATAATGGTTAGTGAATCCCCCAAAAAGGGACAAAGTGTTGCCAGTGGTAAAATTTTGAATTCACCGAAAGTCTAGTGAAATTAGGGGATAAATAATTTAAATTCAATTAATTTTCAATTTCTAATTACTAAAATACATAAATGTAGTTTGTTAGTGACAACAAGTAAATCTTGAACGAACTACCGTGAGACTCACTCATATTAATATAATGACCCATCATCATGATCATTGATGATGATGATGTAGTGCGCGTGTTGCAGCAGCCTTCGCGTTGCCTCCGAAGACGAAGGGCTACGGATTAGCCCGAAACATGTCGAGCTAAACTCGATTTAAGACGTGAGTTATCCGGGTCATTATATTTAAACAAGTAAATCTACGAATAACGTGAGCAAGAGAAGTTAATTAATGCTGTAATACTATCTTTTGTAGTGGGTAACATTTCTAACTTTTATTAAGTCTTTTTATTTGTAAACAAACAATAAAATTAATACAATAATTAACAGAAATAAATAAAAAAGAACGAAATTAAGTCTTGCAAGTCACGTAGTGAATCAAAACTTCACAATTTTTACATACCTACTATCCATGTTTCAGTTACTAAAGTAATGACAGTAACCCAGAATTTTCCTCAAACAGTTAGGCACTAAAATATCCAATTGACGTAAACAAGATCCCTTATTATTTGGGGAATTCTTAATAGATTGGCAGCCTAATAGCATTTTTTATTTATTTATTATGTGCCGTAGCCCGGGTGACACTTCTTTCCCGGCCCAGATAATACCGGAATGAAAATACCGTCCTTGTTTTCGTGTTATCGCCCATTGAAGCTGCTTTCAGTTGTTTGTATCGGCGTTTACACATAAAACAGGACCGGTATTTCCATGTCGGTGTTATCCGGGCCGGGAAACTTGGGAAAGAGTGTGAGCACAGAATATATAATGGTGTCAGTGTCAGTGTCACCCGCTAGCCCGCTACCCGCTAGGCCGATTTGATTTACTTACACGATTTACCTCAGATTACAAGAATAGTAGCTAGCTAGTAGCTATTGCAATTTCTCCAGAGTCTCTACTATTGCACTTGCAGAATAGAATCAATTACATACAATGCAAAAATTAGTCTGTGTCTGTAGAATCTATATAACATGAGTGTGTAGGTACCTATTATTGAAAAATGAAAATATATCTTATTTTCCATGACTTGAATTTTGTTGTCCTAAAACAATTTAATGTCGTCCGGGAGGGTTCTTCCCTCTACGTAGTTTGTGTGTGGTCGTAATTCAAATAGAGCACAGATTAGAGGTTTAGCCTGTGGTTTAGCTAGAACAGCCTCGCTAGTTTCGCGTCGTGATCATGGAGTCTTCCGACGCGGAACAGTCGGCGCGGTGGACATACAGCGCGACTGCGGAGTGCGAGCCTGTGACGGTGAAGGAGGAGCCCGAGGGGGCGAGTGCGGCGTGAGCGAGGCGGCCGTGGCAGAAGGCTTGTACGCCGGACACGAGGTCAAGGACGAAGTGGTGATTGGACCTGAAACAGTGCAGCAGCAGGACGTCGCTTTTTCAATGCAAAGTAAGCTTGTGGCTGCTCAGTTTAATGAAAACGAATCACCTGTCAAGGCGTGGATATTTGTAAAACAATGCTTTTTAATATTATTTCCTAAAACAAATAGTGACCTGTAGCCACATACACATTTGAGCTGTCTCGGATCAAGCAGCCCTTGTCGGCACGAATATGAACTCTATGTCTATGGTCAGCCTGGATTCGTAATTATGCCAATTCTTATGTCCGACAAAGTCTCATGGATCATAATAAAGAGATATAGTGATGTACAATTATGCTCAAGCATATTACTTTAACTTTAAGATATCTGTGTAACGCTACTAGCACCACAAATGCACCCGAGAGCCACATGGTGGTAGGATCCTCTCATTAGACGGGTACACCTGACAAGAGTTGCCATGAGCAAGGACACAGACCGGGGCCCGAGGGCCCCATGGTTCCTCCGCCTTCCCCAAAGAACCCCCTTACCTTGAGAAAATGCAATATTCTTTTCATCTATATCTCAATATTACTAAGAGTATTTCTACTCGTTACTCAGTTGTTACACTTTACAAACACTCACCAAGTTAGGGGATGCATAACCATCTGCTTCGCACAAACCAATACATACCAAGTTAGGGGATACATAACCATCTGCCTCGCACAAACCAACACTTGATTCTCATAATTATAAACCATTTATCCTTTCATTACAACCGTTCGTGGCTCACATTCAATCCTCACCCGTCCCATTCTATTTTTATACTACTACTCTGTCACACCTTAGTGTTACCAGTTATTAAAGTTGCGTTCAGAAATCGTTTAAGGAACTCACCAATAATTCTTAATCGCAATTATTCGCGACAGCCCTGGCAAACTGAGGCTGCTGTCATCGTTCATCCACCATTACAGGCAGTCACTCAACTTGGCACTTTCTGTTGTGCAGGGGTGGCCAACTTGATTAGACCCTAGATCTACTGTTTACTAATGAAACACTGTGCGATCTTCCAATTACATACTTCTTGAAATCTTAAATCAGGGTGCGAAAAAATCTGATTTTTATTATAAAAATTAAAATCCGATATTTTATATAAATCGGATATATCAGATATACATACACATATTTTTTATTTATTTTGAGTGCAGAAAGACAAAAAGGAAAATTAAATTCGAATCATTTTAATAATTCAAAAAGTCAACATTAAAATAAGAAACAAGTACTTTGTTCATAATCATGATTTTATTTAATCTAAAATCAAATAGAATCCCAGCAGAAACATGTGAAATAAGAGCCAAGTTCAATATTAAGAATATGAGTTGTGGATGATCCAGGTGGACCACCCCTGCTCTAGTGAATAGCATTATATCATATCAATTATCTTTTGGCAGATGCTCTGGAGAAAAGACCATGCCAGCCGAAGATAGAAGGCGGCGTCGGCGCCGACTGCACCCACACCTGCCCCGGGGATGGCCCTCGCTGCAACAGGAGCCCCGAGCAGCAGCACGGGCTCAGGAGCTGTTTTGTCAGACTGGAGCGACTACCAGTAGGAGACCTGCACAGAGGCAAGCCTTGCAGCAGCATGCAAGCTAACCCCAGTGCCAGTGCCCTGCGGCGCAGCAGAGAGCAGGGCCAGAGACCTTCCTGCAACTTGCCGACCTCACTTGCGCGCTACCAACCAGGTAAGCCTCACCATATACATTTCTGAGTGCTAATAAGCAGGTTAAGAAAAAAATTAATCAAGTAATTTGACCTTCTGAACGTCAGCCTTTTTTGTTCTATTGTATTTTTGACTTTGTTGATTTCACCCATCTATTAGTCTGCCAAATATTCTCTTACAGGTGCATTGAACTGGACTGAGGTGGACCCGTGCCAGCTGCAGCCAGCGGGCGGAGCCGGGGCCGCGCCCGAGTGCACCCACACCCGCCCCGGGGAGGGACCTCGCTGCAACATGAGCCACGACCAACAGTTCCAGCTTAGGAGCTGCTCTGTGAGGCTCGAGCGCATGCCCATGGAAGACTTGCCCAGATGCGACACTTGTCTCGTGATCTTTTATTGTAAATTAAGTTTAAAAAGTCACAATTGCATACATTCAGTAGAAGAATCTAATTTTTGTGAAGAGGCCTGTGATAAAACTGCTAAAATGTATTTTGAATGTGACAATTGTGGCGAACAATATCAGAAAAAGAAACATTTAGTAAAGCATTTAGCTGCACATAGTTTGAAAACGGGTTGTGACCTATTGTTACTACATTCAACCAATGACATGGTTTCCAGATCACAAAGTATAAATCGACCTGCTTTAGCTTCTCACACAGGTGAGAAACCAAGTCTCTACAGGTGTGATATATGTTCTAATATGTTTAATAGAAAACAAGACTTGTTAAATCATGTTACAAAAGTGCACATACACAGTGTCGCTAAGAAGCCAAAATTGTTCAAATGTGACACATGTGAAAAATGTTTTACTACACAAGCAAGCTTGACCGCCCATAACAGATCCCACACAGACGAAAAACCTTTTTCTTGTGACGTTTGTAACTCGCAGTTTAAGCAAAGAAGTACTTTGACTAGGCATAAACGAGTTCACACAGGCGAGAAACCTTTTACTTGTGACGTTTGTAACTCGCAGTTTAAGCAAAGAAGATGTTTGGTTGTGCATAGACGAATTCACACAGGAGAGAAACCTTATACTTGTGACTTTTGTAAGTTGCAGTTTAGGCAAAGAAGTACTTTGACTAGGCATAAACGAGTTCACACAGGCGAGAAACCTTTTACTTGTGACGTTTGTAACTCGCAGTTTAAGCAAAGAAGATGTTTGGTTGTGCATAGACGAATTCACACAGGAGAGAAGCCTTATACTTGTGACTTTTGTAAGTTGCAGTTTACGCAAAGAATTAGTTTGGTTGGGCATAGACGAATTCACACAGGCGAGAAACCTTTTACTTGCGATGTTTGTAAGTCGCGGTTTACGCATAGAAGTAATTTATTAGCGCATAGACGAACTCACACAGGCGAGAAACCTTTTACTTGTGACGTTTGTAACTCGCAGTTTAAACACAACTGTAATTTGACTAGGCATAAACGAATTCACACACGCTAGAAACCTTTTTCTTGTGACTTTTCTAAGTAGCAGTTTTTGGGTTACGCAAAGAGATTATTTGGCTGCGCATAGACCAGACGTTTTCAAAGGGCGTGCAGCTATTTTAATGAGAAAATAGTACGAAAACAACTGACGCGTGGCGTGTGCGATTCGTACCTGAAGGTGTTAACGAGACCCACACGAACTCACACAGACGAGAGACCTTTTTCTTTTCTTGAAAAGTGTGTTGACGTAAAGATATAGTTTGGCTGGGCATAGACAAATACACACATGGGAGAAACTTTTTCTTGTGATATTTGTAACTCAGTTTTTTAATCTGTCTGTCGTGAATAGATTGAGGCTCGGGGTCATTTTTTTTTATTCTACTGGATGGCAAACGAGCAAGTGGGTCTCCTGATGGTAAGAGATCACCACCGCCCGTAGACACCAGCATTTTCCGTTTCTTCTACTTAATGTATATAAAAAACTAATATTTTTTTATTCGTCACAGGGGACCGAAGAGCTGGCAGCTTCCTCGGACAAAGAATTAGCTAGTCAAAGAGGAACGCTGCCAGTGGGACCCTTGCGTACGGAGACTACTTTGAATAAGTTTAGTACCATTTTAAAAAATACATGAAATAGGCGTATTTTAAGTGCATAATGCCACTAGCTTCCTGTTATAATATCTATCCGCTGAAGAGCTGTGAATGAGGGCTTTCACAGAGGTGAAATATCGCTAGATGGCGTTAGTGTCGTGAGGTCTGTTTGACGTTTGCTTGCGATTGGCTCATTATTTAACGAATCACGAGCAAACGTCAAACAGACCACACGATACTAACGCCATCTAGCGATATTTTGTCTCTGTGAAAACCCTCATTCAACAGGTGGCACGGGTGGCACAGAAAAACGAAGTAAGACGTGGCTCTTAAGTCGTTTTTCAGCTAAGCAGGGTTATAAACCTGACAATAAATTCACATAAAAGCCCTACTTGGGAATATTTTCCAAAAACAAAGTTTATAAAAAACTGACATTTGTAGCAGTGGCATTTAGAAAACCACGCTAGGGGAGGTTTTTTTTCGAATGACGATATCTCAAAAACTGAGCCATTTTCACTAAACCTAAAATCTTATATTCCGAGAGGTAACTGGCTGCCCTATCAGCTGCTGACGGTATATCGTCGATTTCTGGGACACCCTGTATATCAGTAACCATCTAAAATGAACCCACATTATGTAAAAAAAAACGCATCGACATGTCTGTCCGTTTGAGAGCTCCCTACGACGCCACTGGCAAACATTAGTGTCAAACTTGTAAAACCCAAAACCAGTCGGTTTTTAATAAATAATTTCAACAATTTCAAAAACCCCTTCGAGTCGGTGAATAAAACGTCGTATAATTGAACAATTCATTTATTTATAAATTGTTATAGAACATTGATTAAATATGTTACTAATAATAACATTTGAAACTTACAACTGTTACTTAAAACAATTTCACTAATAAAATTAACTATAAATGTACCCTATTTAACTTCCTAAGGCCCAAGTCAAATTTTCGATTTATCAACATCAAAGTTTGTTTATCATTTTATGATAGAGTTTGATTTAAAATTACAATAAGTCCTTTATAAAGGACTCTGGGCGTTAGGAGGATAAAAAAGCAACGTGTGTGTGTGTGTGTGTGTGTGTGTATTAGTGATGTAACGAATATTCGCATATTTTTGCGTATTCGCATTCGCAAAATTTCTGCGAATGTTTTGCGAATATGAATATCAGAAAAAAAATACAATTATTAGATAAAAGTAGGTTAATAAAATCAAAATACATTCGTAACCTTGTAATCACATTATCAGTCTTCACTTAATCATTTGGTATTAAGTATTTATTTATTTACTTCGCGATGCGTTCGTATAAACTCGGTAATTCTCGGAACAAAATACAAACAGAACGCACTTCGTTCGAACGAGACTGCCATAGACAATTTGGCGCCAGAACGAATATTCCCATTCGCATTCGCGAATGTTCGAAAAATGATATTTGTTACATCACTAGTGTGTATGTGTGTGTGTGTGTGTGTTTGTGCGTGTACTAGAGTAGAGAGCGTTTAAAACAGTATTATTACTTTGAAGATATATTAATAGAATAAAGATATGTTATTACATTATATATAACAATATATTTCTGTGTCTATATATGACGTATTTTTGAATTTTGTTAATATGTACCTACACATGCTTCATTTGAATCCATCAACAGCAATAGGGCAATAGCAATCCATACTTGTTATAGGCTGTTAAGACGTGCCGCCTCAGTGACACGTTTGTGACTTTTTTACTTCTTACTCCTATGCTTGACACGTATTTGTGACCGCTTTATTTATTTATTCCTTTTAATGGCGGCCATAAGGCTTGGGCCAATGTCAGTTAAATTATAGATAAATATATTCTTCTTATGCATGTTGTACGGTGATTGTAGTTTTTGCAACTTGATAGCAAAATTCCAGAAACCACGCGGAGACAACTTGCGCATTAAAAAATGTCAGACACGAGAGCAATATAGAATTTTGTGATCACTGTTCACTGTTAAGGTTAATCGTCGCATAAAACACTATCAAAATTATAATTCAACTAGCCAAAGAAGCAGAAATACCAAAATTAGATATCGTCTACATCCGCCATGTTCGAATGCTACAAATCGAATCATGCCAGCCTTTAGGAGCTACGAATTATTTTGACACGACATGCGTGTCACTGGCATAGGAGTAAGAACTAAAAAGTCACAGACGTGTCACTGGCACCGGAATGTGTTACGTCTGTGACACGTATACGTGTCACTGGCATAGAAGTGACTGCTGTGGGATGTGCGTATTCACAGCGTAAGAGCTTACTGGATCGTTGCCGGGGCCGAAAGTGTTAAAACACGTCTCTCCTATAGATTTTATATGGCTAATTATGACGTGACGTCTTTGTCAACTTAATCGACTAGTTATGAAAGGAAATTGGATTCTCAAGGCTTTTAGCCTACAACGTTATATTTTAATGTAACGTTTTATTAGTCGCATCTTAGAATTATTGTTTTATAGTGGCATCAACCATAATAGTATGAATGTTCGATACAGCGCCATCTATAGTTCATCTGCTGAAATAGATAGCTTGCTAATTAATAAAAACCGGCCAAGAGCGTGTCGGACGCGCCCAAAATAGATTACAAAAAAACAAGTATCTTCACGGCACTTACGTCCTTTTGTTGGGAAGCGCAGTTTTTCGGCAATAACTCAAAACGGTAATCCGATCATGTTGAAACAAATTTTCGTTGAAAGTATTTATTAAGCGTTACCTTTCCATATTTTTTGGACAAACGGTTTACAAGATAGAGGGGGACACAACTTTTGCTACTTTGGGAGCGATTATTTCCGGAAATCTGCACTTAATCAAATTTTTTTTTGAGAAACCTTAATATCTTTTCATAAGAGCTGTCGAACTACGTGCCACACGCTGATGCGAGTTAAAAAAAATTTTTTTTTTTTTTCAATTTCTGTTACGTGTATGGAGTATAAATAAATAAATTTAAATTGTAATTTAACAACAAAACTAAATAGCGGCTTTTACAAAACATCTGTACGCCAAATTTAAATGATATACATCTTGTAGTTTTCGAGTAAAATGCCTGTGACATACTGGGACGGACAGACAGACGGACTTGACGAAACTATAAGGGTTCCGTTTTTGCCATTTTGGCTCCGGAACCCTAAAAAACTGCTGAGGACCTGGGTTCGATTCCCAGCGCTGGTCTGTTTTTTTTATTTTTCAGTGCATCTGTGTTTCATATTCTATTTTCGATTTCGATATTTTTGTGAATCCATTTTTCAGACCTCGATTCGGATCGATTCGAGAATCGATCTTTTCTGGAAAGAATCGCCATCCCTACAGTGGATGTCTATGGCTGGTACCGGAGTGGCAAGGTTGAAGTTCGTTTCAGAGCAGATCTGTCATAATCTGTTGCCGTCTCCACAGGATCTAGTCTTGTCTTTGTTCTTTTATTCCTCGCTTTTTGCCGGCTCTTCCATCGCCAGATCTTCCGGATATCTGCGGGAAAAAAAACGTTTCAGAACTCCATCACACCCTAAAAGTACACTGTGACGGTCATGGCACGCTACGGTGTAGTGGTAGAGATCTTTTTTCTGCAGGTAGGTCGCAAATGGCTCGTTCGTGTCACCTTTTTATACTACCAGCGCCATTGCCAAGAATGCCCCGCAAGATACTGGCAGTCATTTCACCCGTCAGTTATTTATCATCATCATCATCATCATCCCAGCCTATATACGTCCCACTGCTGGGCACAGGCCTCCTCTCAGAACAAGAGGGCTTGGGTGCGGATTGGGAACTTCACACGCACCATTGAATTGCTTCGCAGGTTTGTGCAGGTTTCCTCACGATGTTTTCCTTCACCGCATAGCTCCTGGTAAATTTCAAATGTAATTCCGCACATGAATTTGGAAAAACTCAGAGGTGCGAGCCGGGGTTTGAACCCACGACCCTCTGTTTGAGAGGCGATAGATCAAATTATAGTTAATCAATAATCAAATAATTGTCAGTAAATATTTTTTTTACTTCTCATGCTCGTAAAGTTTGTGTTTATGCTGGATCTAGATCTAGGCCTAATCTAGGCGACATAAAATGACTTTTTATGCTCTGGCATTGCATAAAGTAAAATCTTCATCTAAGACCAAGATACAGGTCAACAGCCACAAAAAACTGTCTATATAGTTTTTTAATAATTTTTATTTTATGTTAAAGCTATCAATAAAATAAATCAATAAAGCAAATAAAATAGAATTATACAGCAATGCATGAGAAAATAAAAGGTACCTATTAAGTGAACTTTCCACTGCTGCTATTTAATTTCCTCTCAATGGAAGTGAAAAGCAGTGTAAAATTCGAGCATTAAACCCATTTTCCCCTCGACGTGTCTGTCCACACTCGCCGTACCGGCTCGGGTATATGAACGCCTCGGGTAAAATGGCTCGTTTTATGCTCTCGTTGTACAATCTACTATTTTGTTAACGCCCTGGAAACGAACGATACATTGAAGAAATTCATGTTATGTGAGACAATAAGGCCGCGTTTCCACTAAAAATGTGTGAGGAATGTGTTTTTCATGGACCAATAGGAACACTTAATTTCCCTATCCTCGCACAGCACAGCTCTGGTGGAAACAACTGAGCGTTGCGAGGCGAGGTAAATGAAGCGTTTCTATTGGTTCATGGTGGAAAAGGAGCCTAATGGTGATTTTCCACCGGCGAGACGAGAATTTAATTGATTTGTCTGCATTCTCGCGCGCCCGTCGCGGGCGCCGCCATACAAATTTCAATTCTATCAAAAAAAAACTGACACATGGATGCACAAGCAAAACCAGAAAAGGAGACCAGCGCTGGGAATCGAATCCAGGTTCTCAGCATTCCGTGCTGCGTGCTACCCCTACACTACCGCTGGACAGGAGTCTAGACACAAAATTCTCCTATGCACACATATCTCAGGTTGGTTTTTTCTACTACATTACTTAAGCAGCAGCATTTCAATTCTCGTCTCGCCTCGCTTCGTGGAAAAACACCTTAAGGAGGCAGCGGGTGTTACTTACCTCCCGATAGAGCGCGTAGACGCCGGCGCTCAGAAGAGCCACCCCCGCCGCCCCCACCAGCCACGGCATCGACTTCTCCAGGGTGGGGAGACCTGGACAAGAAAAAATATTTTTCTCAAAAATATCCGTAAAAGTTGACATTATTCTTTACTATCAGAAGGCGAAGTGCATAAGTAGTTTATGGTTAGCAAACAATTAAAAAGTTAAAAACATTGCAGGATCGCTACACTCGACAACAATGTCGCATACAAATTCCATTATTGTCGAGTCGCAAATTATTTAAAATGTTATATATTATAAGTTATAACTTATAACGGCCAATGGGAATAAGTTGGCATAAGTTGTACCCGAGTACAGCCAACTCAATATGTCGGTACCAGTTATTTTGTTGGAACCCCGGACTTTTTTACTGTCTGAAACAGCTTATAA
>NC_133497.1:9989529-10021735 GCF_025370935.1 Choristoneura fumiferana | reverse complement strand
AGCATAACACAAACTTTACGAGCATCAGAAGTAAAAAAAAAATTTACTGACAATTATTTGATTATTGATTAACTATAAATAACTGAGAGCCGTGGTGGCCTAGTGGTTTGACCTATCGCCTCTCAAACAGAGGGTCGTGGTTCAAACCCGGCTCGCACCTCTGAGTTTTCGAAATTCATGTGCGGAATTACATTTGAAATTTACCAGGAGCTATGCGGTGAAGGAAAACATCGTGAGGAAACCTTTACAAACCTGCGAAGCAATTCAATGGTGCGTGTGAAGTTCCCAATCCGCACTGGGCCCGCGTGGGAACTATGGCCCAAGCCCTCTTGTTCTGAGAGGAGGCCTGTGCCCAGCAGTGGGACGTATATAGGCTGGGATGATGATGATAAATAACTGACGGGTGAAATGACTGCCAGTATCTTGCGGGGCATTCTTGGCAATGGCGCTGGTAGTATAAAAAGGTGACACGAACGAGCCATTTGCGACCTACCTGCAGAAAAAAGATCTCTACCACTACACCGTAGCGTGCCATGACCGTCACAGTGTACTTTTAGGGTGTGATGGAGTTCTTAAACGTTTTTTTCCCCGCAGATATCCGGAAGATCTGGCGATGGAAGAGCCGGCAAAAAGCGAGGAATAAAAGAACAAAGACAAGACTAGATTCTGTGGAGACGGCAACAGATTATGAGAGATCTGCTCTGAAACGAACTGCAACCTTGCCACTCCGGTACCAGCCATAGACATCCACTGTAGGGATGGAGATTCTATCCAGAAAAGACGATCGAGGTCTGAAAAATGGATTCACAAAAATATCGAAATCGAAAATACAATATGAAACATAGATGCACTGAAAAATCAAAAAAACAGACCAGCGCTGGGAATCGAACCCAGGTCCTCAGCAGTTTTTTAGGGTTCCGGAGCCAAAATGGCAAAAACGGAACCCTTATAGTTTCGTCAAGTCCGTCTGTCTGTCTGTCTGTCTGTCCGTCCGTATGTCGCAGGCATTTTACTCGAAAACTACAGATGTTTTGTAAAAGCCGCTATTTAGTTATGCAGTTAAATTACAAAAATAAATATTTATAGGGGGGGCACTCCATACACGTAACAGAAATTGAAAAAAAAAAAAAAACATTTTTTTTTAACTCGCATCAACGTGTGGCACGTAGTTCGACAGACAGCTCTTTTGAAAAGATATTAAGGTTTCTCAAAAAAAAATTTGATTAAGTGCAGATTTCCGGAAATAATCGCTCCCAAAGTAGCAAAAGCTGTGTCCCCCTCTATCTTGTAAACCGTTTGTCCAAAAAATATGGAAAGGTAACGCTTAATAAATAATTTCAACGAAAATTTGTTTCAACATGATCGGATATACCGTTTTGAGTTATTGCCGAAAAACTGCGCTTCTCAACAAAAGGACGTAAGTGCCGTGAAGATACTTGTTATTTTTTTGTGATGGCTACGGAACCCTATTTTGGGCGTCCGACACGCGTTATTAATTAGAAAGCTATCTATTTCAGCAGATGAACTATAGATGGCGCTGTATCGAACATTCATACTATTATGGTTGATGCCACTATAAAACAATAATTCTAAGATGCGACTAATATAACGTTACAGTAACATATAACGTTGTAGGCTAAAAGCCTTGAGAATCCAATTTCCTTTCATAACTAGTCGATTAAGTTGACAAAGACGTCACGTCATAATTAGCCATATAAAATCTATAGGAGAGACGTGTTTTAACACTTTCGACCCCGGCAACGATCCAGTAAGCTCTTACGTTGTGAATACGCACATCCCACAGCAGTCACTTCTATGCCAGTGACACGTATACGTGTCACAGACGTAATACATTCCGGTGCCAGTGACACGTCTGTGACTTTTTAGTTCTTACTCCTATGCCAGTGACACGCATGTCGTGTCAAAATAATTCGTATCGCCTAAAGCACAGAATATATAATAGTAGGTACTGGCATACAGAATGGACACGCTCCGCCCCGCACCGGTTCGAGTTACCCCACCCCTCAAGCGCAGATTGTAGGAAAACCGTAGGAAAGCAGTCGGGCGCGCAACGCGATGTATGTCGGCCGCACCGTCGCACGGCACTAAGTTCGGGAGCAATAACTTTGCGAAATGGTGATATACTGTGCATTGTATGGGTGTTTGTCAACAGCCAAAGATAAGAAAAGGAGTTCATTGCTCGGCTCGGTGGCCGTGAGTCCGCGAGCAAGCGCCAACTTGTCAGTGGGCGCGCGAGAAATTGAGGTTCCTACCCTGCCTACTTCCTTTTCTTAATAATAATGCTTTCTAAAAGTATCGCGATTAATACGACATGAAATAACTAATAGGTACCGAATAATTAGTTCAAGTTTGTAGTCATATATTTATTGTAATGTAAAATAATAATGCTTAAATACATAGACAGACACATTTTAAGTAGGTTTAAATAAAAATATATGATTAACGATTACATTTATTTACACATTTAAGCCATACCTACATACCCTATAGTACTAGGGTTTTGCGATAGTCAGCCCTGTGTGTCTTACGCACACATTGACGCGTGTACAGACGTCGTCGTGCCTATGTAGATTCCAGAACGCGTATTTTGTATGGCGTGTCCGCCCTGTGCCTAAAGGCTGGCATGATTCGATTTGTAGCATTCGAACATGGCGGATTTAGACGATATCTAATTTTGCTATTTCTGTTTCTTTGGCTAGTTGAATTATAATTTTGATAGTGTTTTATGCGACGATTAACCTTAACAGTGAACAGTGATCACAAAATTCTATATTGCTCTCGTGTCTGACATTTTTTAATGCGCAAGTTGTCTCCGCGTGGTTTCAGGAATTTTGCTATCAAGTTGCAAAAACTACAATCACCGTACAACATGCGTAAGAAGAATATATTTATCTATAATTTAACTGACATTGGCCCAAGACTTATGAATGAACTAAAATAATTTCCTTGCTCACCCGCGACCTTACGATAGCTAAGCTTCTGCAAAATATGCGTGTTCATGCAGTTCCTCCACCTCCACAGTTAGACACAACAACAACTGGTAGCATGGTGTACGGTTGTGTCACTCTGAAGATGAGCTCTGGTTGAGTTCGAAACGCGTCAGTGTAGTGTGGTGGTGGTGATAGATGGGTTTGTGTGATTTGTGCGTGTTCTTACAGTGTGGAGGTGGAGGAACTGCATGAACACGCATATTTTGCATAAGCTTAGCTATCGTAAGGTCGCGGGTGAGCAAGGAAATTATTTTAGTTCATTGATATGGACCTCCGCAAAGTAACGCCTGATTCAATAAATTATCCAAGACTAATGGCCGCCATTAAGAGGAATAAATAAATAAAGGCTGGCATAGCGTAAGAGCTTAGCAGAACGTTGCCGGAGCCGAATGTGGCGATCCAGTAAGCTCTTACCCAAGGCATAGAGCATGAGCATATCCCACAGCGGTCACAAATACGTGTCAGGCGTAGGAGTAAGGACTAAAAAAGTCACAAACGTGTCACTGAGGCGGAACGTGTTAACAGCCTATAACAAGTATGGATTGCTATTGCCCTATTGCTATTGATGGATTCAAATGAAGCATGTGTAGGTACATATTAACAAAATTCAAAAATACGTCATATATAGAAACAGAAATATATTGTTATATATAATGTAATAACATATCTTTATTCTATTAATATATCTTCAAAGTAATAATACTGTTTTAAACGCTCTCTACTCTAGTACACGCACAAACACACACACACACACACACACACACACACACACACACACACACACACACACACACACACACACACACATACACACTAGTGATGTAACAAATGTCATTTTTCGAACAATCGCGAATGGGAATATTCGTTCTGGCGCCAAATTGTCT
Source organism: Choristoneura fumiferana (assembly GCF_025370935.1). Taxonomy (NCBI): domain Eukaryota; kingdom Metazoa; phylum Arthropoda; class Insecta; order Lepidoptera; family Tortricidae; genus Choristoneura; species Choristoneura fumiferana. The sequence continues at coordinate 10,017,840 of NC_133497.1, read as the reverse complement.
ATGGCAGTCTCGTTCGAACGAAGTGCGTTCTGTTTGTATTTTGTTCCGAGAATTACCGAGTTTATACGAACGCATCGCGAAGTAAATAAATAAATACTTAATACCAAATGGTTAAGTGAAAACTGATAATGTGATTACAAGGTTAAGGTATTTTTTTTTGTATAAAAACAAAATGTAAATAAATGTATGTAAATGTATTTTGATTTAATTAACCTACTTTTATCTAATAATTGTATTTTTTTCTGATATTCATATTCGCAAAACATTCGCAGAAATTTTGCGAATGCGAATATTCGTTACATCACTAATACACACATAGACACACACGCACACGCGTTGCTTTTCTATTCTCCTAACGCCCAGAGTCCTTTATAAAGGACTTATTGTAATTTTAAATCAAACTATCATAAAATTATAAACAAACTGATGTTGATAAATCGAAAATTTGACTTTGGCCTTAGGAAGTTAAATAGGGTACATTTATAGTTAATTTTATTAGTGAAATTGTTTTAAGTAACAGTTGTAAGTTTCAAATGTTATTATTAGTAACAAATTTAATCAATGTTCTATAACAGTTTATAAATAAATGAATTGTTCAATTATATGACGTTTTATTCACCGACTCGAAAGGGGTTTTTGAAATTGTTGAAATTATTTATTAAAAACCGACTGGTTTTGGGTTTTACAAGTTTGACACTAATGTTTGCCAGTGGTTTTGCATTGTATGTAATTGATTCTATTCTGCAAGTGCAATAGTACACTCTTTGGAGAAATTGCAATAGTAAATCGTGTAAATCAAATCGGCCTAGCGGGTAGCGGGTGACACTGACACTGACACCATTATATATTCTGTGCTGTGCTGACACTCTTTCCCAAGTTTACCGGCCCGGATAACACCGACATGGAAATACCGGCCCTGTTTTTTGTGTAAACGCCGATACAAACTGACAGCAGCTTCAATGGGCGAATACACGAAAAACAGGGACGGTATTTTCATTCCGGTATTATCCGGGCCGGGAAAGAGTGTCACCCGGGCTACGGCACATAATAAATAAATAAAAAATGCTATTAGGCTGCCAATCTATTAAGAATTCCCCAAATAATAAGGGATCTTGTTTACGTCAATTGGATATTTTAGTGCCTAACTGTTTGAGGAAAATTCTGGGTTTACTGTCATTACTTTAGTAACTGAAACATGGATAGTAGGTATGTAAAAATTGTGAAGTTTTGATTCACTACGTGACTTGCAAGACTTAATTTAGTTCTTTTTTATTTATTTCTGTTAATTATTGTATGTATTATATTTGTTTGTTTATAAATAAAAAGACAATAAAAGTAAGAAATGTTACCTACTACAAAAGTTAGTAATACAGCATTAATTAATTTCTCTTGCTCACGTTATTCGTAGATTTACTTGTTGTCACTAACAAACTACATTTATGTATTTTAGTAATTAGAAATTGAAAATTAATTTAATTTAAATTATTTATCCCCTAATTTCACTAGACTTTCGGAGAATTCAAAATTTTACCACTGGCAACACTTTGTCCCTTTTTGGGGGATTCACTAACCATTATTCCCGCCAAAAGTGACATTTGAACGTGGCATTTTGACATATATCCTCTCCCCCTTTCACTACGTGCCTTCGCCGCTGTTAGCCGTGTTTTTTGTTTAAATATTAAAATCTTTGTGTTTTAAAATAAAATTAGTTCAATTAATATAATACGTTCGTTATTGCTGTTAAAATACCAAGTATTTTATTAAGAACGGCTTTAAAATGAATACTGAATCAAAACTAAACAAAGCAAACGAGTACATCAGCAGAGCTAAGGAAGCTTTTGCAGCAGGAGATGCTGAAAAAACAGAAAAATATCTATTAAAAGCTGAAAAATTGCATCCCAGCGAGCGGACGAAGAAGTTTTTGGAAAAGGTGAGGGCTGCGAGAGGCTCTGGAGATGCCCAGAAGCCACCGCCAAGGAGTAGCAGTTCTGAGGAGTTGGAGAACAGAGCGCCAAGACAGGAGACGACAGAACCAAGCTACTCACCGGAGCAGCTGAAAGCAGTCCAAAGTATTTTGCAGTTGAAAGACTATTACGAAATTCTGGGTAAGTTCATTAAACAAATTAATGAAATATCCCACTGTGAAGTAATAAAACTAATAATCTGGAATAAAAAATGAGAGTAAAATACCTACTACAAAATAACAAACGGGAATCTTTCATTGCACCCCGGAACTAGCCTATATTCTATTAATTTGTCTGTTGCACAATCCAACGGCAGGCGAAAGAACATTGAAGTAGTATATATTTTGTCTGATGCACTTACTTAGGGCTGCCATCCGTCCGGGTTTCCCCGGATTTGTCCTAGTTTAAAGGGCGTCTGGGGAGCGTCTGGGCGGGGTTTCATTTGTAGTCCGGGTTTGAAAATATTTCTGATTTTTAGACCAATGCAATTAGAATTTATCGAAGAATTAATTTCCAGCAAGCTGTAAATCGTTTTATAAGGATCTTATTTGATTGGCCTATATTTTATTATACCTACTGACCAAGTTTAATAAAAACCTAAACCTGTTGACATGTCCGGGTTTTGGGCTCCAAAATCCGGGGGTTTCACGCGTCTTGTCCTGGTAGCCAAATTTTAGAGATGGCAGCCCTCCACTTACTTATTAATTGCTCTTAGTACAAACTTTCAAAGAATGGCCTGTTAGTGGACACTCAAGACAGTAAAACTTGTATAATGTTTTAGAATGACATTGAGAGATACATGCAAAAGGTTGTCCATAGTAAGTATTCGCCTGCTGTTGGAACAGATTATGGATAGAAACTTTATTCACATTATAGGGCTAATAGTCTTTATTCACTACAATATTAACTTGAAACATGCATTAACAATAAAGTTCATTTGTAATATGTTGCATTGCATCATATTTAGGACATTTACATCAGATGTGGTTAACTTGGAATAATTATGACACACTGGATTTATCTGTTAATATGTCTACATAAAATATACCCTGTTATTACTATGAATTAAGGTCTTCGATTGATTCATGTCTACTCTAGATAAGTAGTGTATTTTGAAGGTTGATTCAGACACAGGCACAGTGTTGTAACTAACCTCCGATGTTCATAAACACTAGTTGAGCTTTTGAACTTTTCATTTCTCAGTCTTTATGTGTGATTGGATCCCTGAATTTATTATAAAGTCAAAACCTTTACAACGGACTTGGAAGGACAGCAATATTTGGTTGTTAAACACAGTTGGTTGTTATAACAATATAATACAACTACTTTTGTGTTGTAATATAATTTATTTATTTTAATTTGGTTTGCGATACAGAAAACATTTTGTTGTATTTTACTTGTGTCAATATACGTTTTTTAACTGTTTGATCCCAGCCGTGTATGTGTTGTGGAAATAAAGTTTTTTATATATATATCTATCTATCTATCAGGGGCTGCCCTGAGCAAAATCATATTTTTTATACAAATAGCTGTATTTGTATAAAAAATATGATGTTTGCTTTCAACTGGGTGTTTAATAAATGTATTTAATTAAGTATGTATCTAAATATAATGACCCGGATAACTCACGTCTTAAATCGAGTTTGCTCCGAAGACGAAGGCTACGGATTAGCCCGAAACATGTCGAGCTAAACTCGATTTAAGACGTGAGTTATCCAGGTCATTATATTATTATTTATTATTATTATTTATTATTATTATTATTATTATATTATTTAAGTATGTTCCGTTGCCAACAAGTATGTTTATGCGTAGGCAACAGAAGCCTTCATCCATCAACAGTGTGATTAACATGGACTCTGGCCAGCAAAAGCGTCCACGAAAAACCACGGCCAATTAAAAAAAATGAGGCTGACAACACTTGTTGTACACTGATTAAACAATGTTGATATTTAGATAATAATATTATTTAAATTTTCCAGATATTAAATTATACTCGGGACTCTTCAAGCTGCATCAAAATTGATATAGTAATGTGTGAAAGTTGATGATGCACTTTAGGAGTCCCTTGGTAAATTTTATGACCTTGTCAGTGCCCATTTACGAACAGTCCAGACGCATCAATTTGGACAAAATTGTCATTGAATAATATCTTCTAACTTTGCATTTTGAGGGTGGTAGGAGGTTGAATTAAACAAAAAATAATTTATTTATTTCTTATAGCAGAAGTATCAAAATTATCTAAGCCGGGCTAGAATGACAATGTCAATTTTGACAGTCTCAAAAATGATACCAGATTAAAGTTTCGTAAACAATGCGTGGACAACTTTCGCTGGCCAGTCTTGTGGTAGTGAATGGTCCTTACCTTATCCTCTATGTTTGCAGGTGTACCTACAGATGCTACCGAGGCTGACATCAAGAGGGCGGTCAAGAATATTGCTCGGGAGGTCCATCCTGACAAGAATCCAGCGCCTGGAGCCACTGACGCTATGAAAGTAAGGATTATTCCGACCTGTTACCACTGGTAACTAGGGGGAATAAAAATTCCCATCTGTTACCACTAAAGTAATTGGTGGTAACAACTGGGATTTTTTTCCCAGTAGTTACCACCAAGTTCTTTAGTAAGTATGAGATGGGAAAAAATCCAATTAGTTACCATCAACTTCATTTTAATTTTCAGCAGTTTATTGTCAACATATTAAAAAAGGTTCTATTCTATTCAATATTTATGGAGCCATTTAACCTTATCGCGAATATTTTTCCTATCTGTTGCCACTAAAGTAATTCCCAGAAAAAATGTCAGTAGTTAGTTACCACTGAGTACTTTAGTGTTAACACATGGGAAAAAAAATCCCAGCTGTTACCACTGGTAAAAATTGGTGGTAACAGGTGGGAATAACCCGAAAGTAAGCATCAGCGGTCAGCCATATGGTGAAATGATGATAATATGGTATTTGACGAAAAAAAGTGACGTCTAAGTTGTTCTGTTGGAGCAGAATCATTTTTGTACCACTTGCTTTAATATGAGATTTAGATGAAATTTGAAATACTTATGTAAGTCCGGTGACAATGCATATAATATAATATATACCTATATATGTCGGCGGCCGATCGTAAAATCCGCCAGATCACGAAATTCCTAGGCATATCATGAAATGGCGCCAGCGACCGGCGAAGTACCAGGAAGATCTGCCTGAACTGGCCAAATCATGAAATGGCGGCGTTTCATGATATGCCTAGGAATTTCATGATTTATCTAAACGTCACTAGGCAAATCGTTAAACGGTAAGTTTTGAACGATATGGCGGATGTCCCTTAGCCAATTCATGAAATGGCGCCATTTTGTTTGCCTAGGAATTTTGTGATCTGGCGGATTTTACGATCGGCCGCCATAGCTGTTTATAGCTGTTGTCGCTGCGTAGAAGTATGAAATATAGATTACTTCCTAATTGCCGTTTAGGAGGAGTTTGGTTACACTGTGACGTGAGTTTTATATATTAGGTATATAATCAGAATCTCGGAAACGACTCCAACGTATATTGTATTGTATATTATCCCACGGGAACGCATTAACGGGATAAGTATCTTACGTCTCAATGCACATCTTTGTCTATCTGTACGCAAAGTTTCATGGAAATCCGTTCAGCTGTTATTAATAATAATAATTTAGGGATGTTTGGTAGCAGGTAAGTAAAAGACCCTATTAGATTGGAGTTTAGAAGAAGAGAGTTTATTTACAAAAATGATCTAATATATACAAGTTTACATAGGCGCAATTCGCGAGGGTATCCGCGATCATAACCACGCCTCCAAAAGGAGGCGTGGTCTGCGAGCTAGCAGCTACAATAATATATCCTACTAATATTATAAATGCGAAAGTTTGTGAGTGAGTGAGTGAGTGAGTGAGTATGTTTGTTACTCTTTCACGCTGAAACGGCTGGACGGATTTGGATGAAATTTGGCGAAAAGTTAGTTTATAACCTGGATTAAAACATAGAATACTTTTTATCCCGGTATTCCCACGGGATAGGGATAAAATCTCGAAATAACAACCTCTGGGCTTAGAGTCATGAAATTTGGTATGTAGGTAGTTGGACGTCTGGAATAACAGATAGGTGACTTTTTGATTCGATATTCCCACGGGATACCTAGGGATAAAATCTTGAAATAACAACCGCAGGACCAAGAGCCATGAAATTTAGTATGTAGATAGCTGGGCCTCTGGAATAACACATAGGCTACTTTTTATCCCGATATTCCCCCGGGATAGGGATAAAATCTTGAAATATTAACCGCTGGGCTTAGAGTCATGAAATTTGGTTTGTAGGTAGCTGGACGTCTGGAATAACACGTAAGGGACTTTAAGACTCGATATTCCCACGGGATACTTAGGGATAAAATCTCGAAATAACAACCACTGGGTTTAGAGCCATGAAATTTGGTATGTAGGTAGCTGAACCTCTGGAATAACACATAGGCTAATTTTTATCCCGATATTCCCCCGGGATAGGGATAAAATCTTGAAATAATAACCGCTGGGCTTAGTCATGAAATTTAGTATGTAGGTAACTGGACGTCTGAAATAACACGTAAGGGACTTTTTGACTCGATATTCCCACGGGATACCTAGGGATAAAATCTCTAAATAACAACCACTGGGCTTAAAGCCATGAAATTTGGTATGTACGTAGCTGGACCTCTGCAATAACACAATCTATTTTTACCCCGATATTCCCACGGGATAGGGATAAAATCTTGAAATATTAACCGCTGAGCTTAGAGTCATGAAATTTGGTATGTAGGAAGCTGGATGTCTAGAAAAACACATGGACGACTTTTTGAACCGATATTACCACGGGATACCTAGGAATAAAATGTCGAAATACCAACCGCTAGGCTTAGAGGCATGATATTTGGATGTAGGTAGCCGTATGTCTGGAATAACACATAAGTACGCTACTTTTTATCCCGATATTCCCACGGTATAGTTTTGTAACTAAGGGACCCCATACATCCCTGTATTATTATTATTATTATTTCGTCTTTTTTTCTTTAATTGTATACTGTAGTTTATAAGTATTTTATTTGTAATTATTTTATTTAGAAAAAATGACTTTCTGCCAAGTTTCTTGCGACGCATTCTGCTTGGCAATGATGGTCTTTCCGAAAGCGCTGGTAGTATAAAAAATGACGTGTAAAAGTGCTCATTGCGGCCTATTTACTGATTTGAATTTGAATTTGGATAGGGAAAAATTTTGAAACTTCAGCACTGGTTTAGAGTCTTGAATTTTGTACAGTTATTCACAACACAACCTCAATGAAGACCACGATATAAATATTGGAAATTTCTAGGGGAATTTGTAAAATCCCGAAAATTTCAATTGCAGCTACCACACCGAATAGTTTACGCGTGCGAAGCCGCGGGTAAAAGCTAGTATATATATATATATATATATATATATATATTTTTTTTATTCGACTGGATGGGAAACGAGGAAGTGGGTCTCCTGATGGTAAGAGATCACCACCGCCCATAAACATCTGCAACGCCAGGGGTATTGCAGATGCGTTGCCAACCTAGAGGCCTAACATGGAATACCTCAGGTGCCAGTAAGACTTACTTGTATCTTGGTGGTTAAATATATCGGCGCATGCACTCTATTATTAAGATACTAGCGTTTACCCGCGGCTTCGCACGCGTAAATCATTACATACAGCAGTTGAATTGAAATTCCGGGCCAAATTTCATGACAGCGGTTTTAAGCCCAGCGGTTGTTATTTCGAGATTTTATCCCTATCCCGTGGGAATATCGGGATAAAAAGTAGCCTGTGTTATTTCAGATATACAGCTATCTACGTACCAAATTTCATGACTCTAAGCCCAGCGGTTATTAGTTCGAGATTTTATCCCTATCCCGTGGGAATATCGGGATAAAAAGTAGCCTGTGTGTTATTTCAGATATACAGCTATCTACGTACCAAATTTCATGACTCTAAGCCCAGCGGTTATTAGTTCGAGATTTTATCCCTATCCCGTGGGAATATCGGGATAAAAAGTATCCTATGTTTTAATCCAGGTTATAAACTATCTTTTTGCAAAATTTCATCCAAATCCTGGCTGGACAGCCGTTTCAGCGTGAAGAAGTAACAAACATACTCACTCACTCACAAAGTCACTCACTCCCTCACTCACAAACTTTCACATTTATAATATTAGTAGGATTAGAGATCATGTTTCGATATCTGATGGACACTGCCTATTAAAAACCTATTTTTCACTTCTCATGCTCGTAAAGTGGTGTTTATGCTGGATCTAGGTGACATAAGTAAAATAACTTTTTATGCTCTAGTGCATAAAGTAAAATCTTCGTCTAAGACCAAGGCAATCAGGTTTAAACAGCCACAAACAAAGAAGTTTCTACATATCCATACTAATATTATAAATGCGAAAGTGTGTGTTTGTGTGTATGTTTGTCCGTCTTTCACGCCGTAACGGAGCGACGGATCGACGTGATTTTTGGCATAGAGATAGTTTATAAGCCCGAGAGTGACATAGGCTACTTTTCATCCCGGAAAAATGCACAGTTCCCAAAGGGTACAGCGTGCGATAACCGAATACCACGCGGGCGGAGCCGCGGGCAAAAGCTAGTATTTTTTAATAATTTTTAATTTATATAAAACTAAAATCAATCAAAATAGATCAACAAAACTAAAAAAATATAATTATATAATGATGCATGAACAATAAAAGGTACATAGTAAGTTAACAATTGTTTCCAATGTTGATATTTCATTTTCTCGCCATCTAAATGAAAAGCAGTGTAATACTCGAGCATTAAACCCATTTTCCCCTCGACGTATCTATCCACCCTCGCCGAGACGGCTCAGGTGGCTAAATTAACGTCTCGGGTAAAATTACTCGTTTTATGCTCTTGTTGTACAATCTATTTTTAAAGAACCGTCGTTTAAAGGCTGTGAATAACGCGGGGGCGGTGCTGCTTGTGCCCAAGTCGCGGCTGGAGTACGACCGGCGGCGCCGTGACGCGCTCCGCGACCTCAGCTCCGAGGAGATGTTCAAAACCTTCTTCGACCCCGACAGTGAGTGCAACTAATGAGGGCTATCGCGTATGAATTCGCCGCTAGAGGCGCTAGTGTAGCGTGATGTCTCCGAAATGTCAAATCTCATAGTTTTTGGGTGAGCTACGCGGGTTTATTTATAATTAGAATAATTTTGTGAATATTTTGCAATATCTGACATTAATTTTTAGATAGTTTTGTCTTTCGGAAACCTTTGTCTTCCCTTTTTTCCGAACAAAACGGGGACTATGCAACACTGTGGCATGCTCGATATTTTTATGGTACGGTTTTAAGATGTATAAAATATGATTTTAATCTAAACTTTGTTTTCACGCCCGTATTAACAGACTTAGTAGAAAGACATACTTAAAAACCTCACGCAACTGTGCGCCATCTAGTGAGACAAAAAACGATAGCCCTCATTTCAAGTTGATCGTTAAGCATTTATTCAACAGATCCTAAACAAAAAGATGTTGATCAATTTTAGAACGCATCCATTGGTTTCTACATTTTGTCGCGGTACGTCGGCAGCGCGGGTGGGTGACACTTTACCGGCCCGGATAACACCGACATGGAAATACCGACCCTGTTTTTTGTGTACTCGCCCTTGGCCATAGAAACTGAAAGGAGCTTCTATGGGCGTGTACACGAAAAATAGGGTCGGTATTTCCATCACGGTATTATCCGGACCGGGAAAGAGTGTCACCCGCGCGGGGAATTTCCTCATTTTGTTTATTGACTCATTTTATTTTGGCTATTCTGTCTATTGAAAATTCTATGGCCCGATCTTTAAACTTTGATGATGTTATAGACACTTGCTGAGCAGAAAGCTCGAAGAAAAGATTTTTCTTAATAAATATCTAATTGACAAGATTTCAGATTTCTAAGACTATAATTTGATTCGTTCTCTGTATTCTGGTTGGAAAGAGAAAGACGCTGATATTTTAAAAAAAATCGCTACGATTATTAATGAATTTATAAAAAAAAAATTAAGATGTGCTTATTCTAAAAGGGCATAACTCCGAAACTACCACACAATAGATCCATTACTTTTGTCTAGTCTCTATTAAAAAAAAAGATCACGTAAATCTGACGTAGAAGTTGTCAAAATTCAAAATTATGAGGAGCAAAAAGCAAAGGAATCATATCTATTCTGTGGTAGTGTTGGCAAATTCAGATATATATATATATTTTTTGTATTTTTTTAAATATGGAGAAATAAATTATAATAAATATTTTCCCATGTTCAGGAGGCAAAACTCTTTCGATTCCTGTAGTAATTTACAGGTGTTCAAAAAATGAAATCTTGTCAATTAATTAAATTTCATTGTATGCCGCAAAATCATTATGCATGCGGGCAAAAGCTAGTATTATAATTATGTTTCCTATACAGGTCTGCCCACGCTGGAGCAGACGATGCCGTGGCTGCTGGGGGCCGCGGGGGTGGCTTTGGTGGGCGTCGGTGCTTACGCCCTCTACTCCGCCTTCCAGGAGGTAAGTCTCCGCCGAGGGTGATTCTATTTACCGGCCCGGATAATACCGACATGGAAATACCGACCCGAGGGCTTACGCAAAGCTCTGCGCAGGGGGCGACACTAGCGCAGTCCTCCATGACAACGTCAGTTTTTTATTTATTTATTCCTCTTAATGGCGGCCATAAGGCTTGGGCCAATGTCAGTTAAATTAAAGATAAATAATATTCTTCTTATGCATGTTGTACGGTGATTGTAGTTTTTGCAACTTGATAGCAAAATTCCAGAAACCACGCGGAGACCACTTGCGCATTAAAAAATGTCAGACACGAGAGCAATATAGAATTTTGTGATCACTGTTCACTGTTAAGGTTAATCGTCGCATAAAACACTATCAAAATTATACTTCAACTAGCCAAAGAAGCAGAAATACCAAAATTAGATATCGTCTACATCCGCCATGTTCGAATGCTACAAATCGAATCGACAACGTCAGTTCTCTTTATATTTTGTCGCCATGACAGATCATGACCAAAGAGTATTAGTACCTATAGAAATCATGATATATTTATTAGTAACACAATAACATGATATTTAAATCGATAGTAACGATAGAGCTATATTTCCAAAAAAATAATTGAAATTATATTATGCTATTATGGCATTTAAGATACTCAAAAAACTGTTTACGGTTTTGTGCTAGTGCTGCACTCTGACGGGAGAAAATTGCAGTAATATTCCTTATTTAAACATTTTGAAGTGAGCCAATCCACAATACTACTAGATGTCGTAGTAAAAGCAGAATTTAACAGCCTTGGAAGGTTAACGCATTCACTGCCAGCGACGCACATATGCGTTTTCGGAACTTGGCCCAGCGCCGCTGTCATAATTGTTCATACATTTTGAACGCACATGTGCGTCGGTGGCACCTGTGGAAGTCAGGTAGCAGTGAATGCGTTAACTTAACATAGATTATCGACTCTATTTCTTTACACAATAGACTAAATATACTAACAGAATAATGGCAAGCAAAACGTGTTTTGCTACTCGTACCATTTCATACATGTGGAACATAGTTTCTGAAACTGATGTGGAAAACAATGCAAGTACTTATACAGTCATAAAAAGTACAATCAGCAAAAGCTTATATTCAAAATGTTTTTTTAATAAAAATTGATTCTACCTCTGCGACGCCCACGATTTATAATTAGGTATATTTGCCGAAACGGTAATTTGGAAAAAAATGTTGGACATTTACTCTAACGCTGTTGCCCGCAGATATCCGGGAGGTCAGTCGACGAAGGAAGAGAAGGCAAAAAGCGTACAATAAAAGAACAGAGACAAGCCTAGACACCCTGTGAACACAGCAACAGTCTAAAGCAGTGTTTTTCAAACTTTTTCATATCGCGAATCTGAGCCTAAAGGTTACACCGGGTGTGGCCTGTAATACGAACAAAAAATTAAAACATAGATCGTCCGCGTCAAACTGAACACTTTTAAAAATAATGAATAATTGTCCCTGATTCGTCGTACGTTATCCTGTTTCTTCGGATTCCTGTTTCGTCGGATTTTCAATATCAAATGAAACTATGCAATTACCGTGACTACTTTTGTATTTGAACGAATCTTCCTTTCTGATAAATACTGGTTTACTGCATGATAGATTTGATTTTATATAGATAATTTCGACGAAACAAGAATACGATGAATCAGGAATGCGATGAAACAGGAATCCGACGAAACAGTAATACGTCGAATCAGGAACAATTCAATCAATGTTTTAAAATATATAAATGAATTTTATTTTTATTTCATTTTTCTAGAATTTTTATACCGTACAACGGCTAAACCTGGCAAAATTGTCCTCCAATTGACAGAGCTATATTTAAAAAAAACAACATGTAAATGAATTAAATTCATTGTGACCTATTTTGACCCCCCACGTTAAAAGAGGGGTGTTATGCTTGACGCCAATGTGACGGCTGTTTGTGGTATATAGCTCTGAAACGGATGGACCAATGTTGATGCGGCTTTTTTAAACGTTTGGTAGCTATTTTTGATAAGAATCGGTTCAGCCGTTTTCGAGGCACTAAAGTTTGAAATGATAATGTAGGGGATTTTTCAAGTTTTCTAAGTTGCATAGATAATTAAAAACAATATGATTACGTGAATCGATGTATCTGTATTATTAACACATTCACTGCCACCGACGCACATATGCGTTTTCGGAACTTAATCCAGTGCAGCTGTCATAATTATTCATACATCTTGAACGCACATGTGCGTCGGCGGCACCTGTGGAAGTCAGGTGGCAGTGAACGCGTTAACAGGGTCCCTGTCCCGAAGCAATGTGCAGCGGTCTTTTGACACCCCATACAAATGATAAAGTAATGTAATATCTCCAATGTAATGTCCCCGCAGTAATTTTCATGGGTTATCTAAATGTGGCTTAAGAATAATAGTATTTTATGCAACTGTATCGTAATAGGGGTCCTTAAAACACGAGTGTGGGTTTATGACACGAGGCGTAGCCGAGTTTCATAATAGGGTCACATGAGTGTTTTAAGGCCTAATTACGTACAGTTGCATACAATATTTTATCTATATATCCATATATTAAATCCTCTATCATGTGTTCCGCGAACCATTGAGAATGACCTGCATTAACTCTAACTAGGTAGGTATGTCTGCCCCACGAGCTGCGCCCGCGACGACCTGCTGCTGCACGTGGTCGCGGATACAGACTCCTGTATCGTAATGACGATACAGCCGTGTTCATATTAGAATCCAATGTCGTAATGCTGGTCATTACCTATGGTTTTTGAACGCATAATTGAGGATTTACTATATGGGTGTAGATAATAGTTATTTATGATACAAGTGCGGAAAGTAGGCAATTCCCAACGAGTGGCGGAGAACTTGAAACACGAGCGAAGCGAGTGTTTTGAGCCGGCACGAGTTGGGAATTTCCTACTTTCGACACGTATATCATACAACGTTTTACAATGCATTAAGCGAGGAAAAAAATCGAGGCAGTGACTACATCATTTATTTGCCATACTCCTTTTACTACAGTAGCAGGCAGTAGATATACATACCGATATGCACGCCAAACCAAAATCGTTAACGTATACACTTTATTAAACCATCTTTCATAACGATCATTGAGTCAGAAGATTAGAACAGCTACAGCTACTAATGATAGTAAAGGAGACTATGTTTAGTATCGTGATTTTTTATGATTAATTATTAGTCCTTTTTGCTTGACATTTTCCACACTTATATTGGCTAGTCCTTATCTCCTGCACGCTCCTATAATGCTAAATATCAGTGCAACCCGTGAATAAATCCGTGTAATAGTTAATTATCATCAAGTATATGTATTATGTATCTAATCTACCAGCTGTTAACAAAAAGTTACCGTAAATCTGAGATTTTTTAGCTTTGGAACTGTAAATTAATCAAAATTGGATCACTAATTCTAATAGATAAAAGCAAATAAATAAGAATAAGACATACCGGTAGATGTTATAATATCCATGTGTGTAGAAGTAGATTATTCTATCAATTTAAGATGTTTATTAACTTAGTTATGTATATTATAGTTCACGTATTTTGTTCAGCGTTGAGTTTGTCACTGACAATGTGTACTTCGTGAAGGACGTAAGGCGGCGTAAAGTCAGATATAAATTCATCATTTAAACTCTTCATTTTAATTTACTCATCAAAAATTAATTCACCGGACTGAACTTATGGACATTACTTTGGCGGGTTTCATGACAGGCGCGAACGGTTAACCATGATTGGTTCGTGCTACGTCGTGCGCGCGCACTGGAAGCTCATTGGTTAACTTTCGAGTGCGCGCGCTTGACGTCGCACGGTCCGAATTGGACTCAAGAATTTATTTCCTTTTTTTTCATAACTTTAGACGGAATTAAAATACGTGTTACATGAAAAAAAAAAATAACGTTCTCTTTTCTGTCGCGATTAATCTGTATTATCTTATCAGTAAATATTCAGTTGGTGCATCAAACGTTTTCTCATTTGTTCAAAGCCTAACTATAACGACTCTTTAGACTTATTTTTTAACAATAGTTTGGACATAGTTGGCAATTTAAAAAGTTACTTTACCGCACAAGTGCGGTAAGTAAAATCCATACAACTTTACGGCACACTTGTGGATGCGTGCAGGAATCTCTAATTTTCTATGGATATTTGACCCACGTCAAGAGGCACTTTCCGAGCACGTGCATTGTAAAAATAATTATAATACGTAATACAATTTATTATGTATCGAAAGAACAACTGTGTTATTTACATCATTGGCCATGAGGCACATACCCAGTAAAGTCATGCATGAGGCACATGTACCTCATGGGACAGGGAACCTGTTAAATACGTTTCAGGGCATTTTCACAAAAAAGTGTTACACTTTCTTCTTTTTTTTTCAATTTATGAAACATTATGGTTTCCCTGCTCAGAATTAAGAGCACAATCGATTGATAGTTGAAAAAAATGTCCCAAACAAAAATGACAGTTTTGTGCCGTATTTTTCATACACTGAGTATGTGGTGTTGTCACAAACGTAACTCATAACATTTTTTTTTTTTGAAAACGCCCTTCTACTACATGCAAGAAGGACTTTACCTAGCAATTTTATTTAACCTGTATCAGTTATTAGTTATTTATGTGGCTGGTGCATAATGAGAGGCATTAAAGTACGAGTGTGGTTCATAATAAGATCACACGAGTGTTTTAACGCCTAATTATGTATAGCCGCATACATAACTTTATCTACATGCATATCATAAGTTTTCTATAATATGTTCAGATATGTTGTATCGAAAGATATAAATATCGAAGTACAGTCAAGTGCAAAGATATCAACACGGCCAAAGTTGCAAAAATATGTATACACGACTTTATGCACTTAACATTAAGGCCGTGTATACATATTTTGGCAACTTTGGCCGTGTCGATATCTTTGCCCTTGACTGTACAGAGTGTCGAATATCCTATGAATGAACTATCACGTGGCAGGGTCGACGGAGCTCCGTTTAGATGCACTGTACTTTAATGCCGATACTTTAATGTAAACATTAAGATGCACTGTACTTTAATGTGAACATTAAGATGCACCCGCAGATACCAGGTTTCTTAATAAAGGCCATTTGATAGTCGTTTCAGAACATATAATAGGGAAGTTATGATATGCATGTAGATAAAATTAATTACTGTGTCACACTGGAGGAAAATTAATTCAATATTTTGATAATAAATGAAATTTATTCGCTTATAATCGTTTTATTATTAAAATAACAATATAGACATAAGTTATTGTCTAATTATAATTAGTTTACATAATATCGAGGGTAATAAAACATAATTGCAGTTTAATATAAAATTGGCCCGCGCGCGTGGGAATTATACCCTGAGAAGAGGCTCAGCGTTCCAACGTGAACTATAAAACAATCTCCGCGCTCCTATATACTTCGTTTTTTTAGCATTACAAAAAGGGTAAACCATCTTCTCTGTTCTGAAGAGCGAGAGAGAGAACAATCAATTCTGAAGCAAACTTAACCGTTATAGTTTTCCTTGATATAGTATGATATACTTACTACCATCCTGAATTTCCACCCACCGGCTTAGATTTTAGAGGGAGAGCACTCGATTTTCATGAAAATTTGCACTTTAAAGTTGAATATTTCGCAAATAAATCACTAAATCGAAAAAAGATCTATTAGAGATTTTAAAAGATCTATCCAACGATACCCCACACTATAGGGTTGGATAAGAAAAAAAATCACCCCACTTTACGTCTATGGGAGGTAACCTAAAAAAAAAATTTTTAGATTTTTTAATTGTACCATTTGGTCGGCATAGTTTACATATATATTCGTGCAAAATTACAGCTTCTAGCATTGATAGTCCCTGAGGAAAGCCGCAGACGGACGGACAGACAGACATAGTGAAACTATAAGGGTTCCGTTTTTGCCATTTTGGCTCCGGAACCCTAAAAATCAAGCAATATTTTCCTAAAAATTTCGTATGGTGTACGGAATCTTCAAGTTTAGGTATATTTTGTACCTTAGGCTGCTATTTACTAACTCTTAAACTACTAATAATTCTCAAGCAATTTTAGCGGTTATAATTTTCCTTGTAAATTTGATATATTTACTACCATCCTGATTTTTTTTAATTTTTTCACCCAACAGTTTAGATTTTAGAGGGGACCCTCGATTTTCATGAAAATTTGCACATTAAAATTGAATATTTCGCAAACAGATCACTAAATCGAAAAATCATCTTAGCAATCCCGTAATGGTTTGAAAGATCTATCTAACGATACCCCACACTAAAGGGTTAGTCGAAAAAAAAATCACTCCCACGTCTACGGGAGGTAGCCTAAAAAAAATTGTTTTTTTTTTTTTTACCACTGTCTGATACCTATGTACATTCATGCCAAAATAGCACTAACGGTTTCTCAGCTTAGCCGCGGAGACAGACGGACAGACAGACAGACATGGCGAAACTATAAGGGTTCCTAGTTGACTACGGAACCCTAAAAACAGCAACTATTATTAAGGTACCAAAAGCATGTAAAATGTTCATATACAAGTATGTCCTTGCTAATTGTTACTAAACTATTTGCTGCGACTTATTTTTCAACAGTGTTTTTCAATAAAAAGACGTCAAGATCGCTTGCCTTCTTTCTAATGCTAAAAAAACGAAGTATAGACGCTGCTAATAGTCCTATCCGTATATATCCTCGTAAGGCCCAACGTCCTAAATTTAGGACATTCGGCAAAGCTAATGTCAAACTACACTAATTGACACTAAGCTTCAAATTCTAATGATCAAAATTTAACGTGGGCTTTAGGAGGCTATAGCGGCCGTATTGTCCAACGCGCTGACATACGCGATTGCATTCATCTCTTTCTATCCAAGTCAAATTAAGTCGCTGGACCAGGGGGACTAGTTATAATAATGTAGGTACTCTGTGGGGGGCTTCTACGAAATTCGATTTTCTAATTTCGTATCGTACCGTCCCTCTCACCCTCGTATTAAATAGTATAAGCGACAGAGGGACAGAACGACACGAATTTCGTAGTAGCTCCGCTGAATTTTACGCTGGTGTTACCCTACGCTAAAAACAACTTGTACAAGAACTTCATCCATGCTATGGCCTGGAGCTCGCGAGACCTCAGAACAGCAGGTCCTCGGGCGTGAGACGCGTGCGTCGCCCGGGCAGCTCCCACACGCGGACCGCGCCCTGAGAGTCTCCCGCCGCCAGGCGGGTCGTGCTGGGGAGCAAACGTTGGATTAAGACCAGGGCGTAGCTAGGTAGCCAAAGGCCCTGGGGCAAAAAATAAACTGGAGCCCCAACTATAGTATATTTTTTATCGAGGGACTAAAATAAGCCAATATATACCTGAGGTGGTTAGCCACCCGAGCTTTTTTTTTTTTTTTTATACGACTGGATGGCAAACGAGCAAGTGGGTCTCCTGATGGTAAGAGATCACCACCGCCCATAAACATCTGCAACACCAGGGGTAGTGCAGACGCGTTGCCAACCTAGAGGCCTAAGATGGGATACCTCACGTGCCAGTAATTTCACCGGCTGTCTTACTCTCCACGCCGAAACACAACAATGCAAGCACTGCTGCTTCACGGCAGGATTAGCGAGCAAGATGGTGGTAGCAATCCGGGCGGACCTTGCACAAGGTCCTACCACCTGCAAAAGAGAGCTTTAGCGACGGTGTCTATTTATCCGAGAGTTTATATTAACTTTTAGTCTCGTGGTGAAAACACTTTTTTGCACTTCGAATGCGAGAAAAAAATAGTCAGTTTAGTACAAAGTCTTTCTAAATTTCGGCGGCAAATGATTATCAATTATGTCTTTTGCTGTTTGCTCGACATCATAATTTTCACTATCACTTGATGACATTGTGAGAATAATCAATTTATTTTAATCGTTTACGATTTACGCTCTACAACAATTTCAAGTTTTCGCGGTAAGTAATTTTTTCCAACCATACACAAATGGAAAAATAGAATGGCGCCACCTTCTATGCGGAAAAAGCATAGAACTAAGACTACGTAGACTAGGAATAGGAACGTAACATTTTCGTCATGAAAATGGTCCACACACAGTATTATTTTTTGCAAGTAACTGGCTGTTTATCTAAGTCACTCGAAGTAAATTAAAAAATTAATTACTTTTACTCCCTAGGGACTAAAGTGCTCACTTTACTCCCGCCTCGTAAGGCTATATTGATCTACTTTTAGAGCATGAGAAGTGAAAAAGTTTTTTGCGTATTTTAAGCAACGGTGTGGAAAGCATGCAAAAAAAACGGTGCGCATACGATGCGTCACTGCGATTCCGTACCGTCGCCGTTTTTTAGGCAGCGGTTTGGTCGCACCTTTATTTGGAAAATAGTTTGGGCGGGCCTCCACTCCTTTATGTTGCCCCAAGGCCTCCAGACCTCTAAATCCGGCCCTGCTACGCTACTACGAAACTCCAAACTCGAAGTTCGTGTCGTGCGGTCTCTCAGACACTTATGCTAGTTAATACAAGAGCGAGAGGGACGGTACGATACGAAATTCGAGTTTCGTAGTAGCCCTGCTGCATGAAAAACACTCCTTGCAATACCTTTTCGCATATCTCTGATGGAAACGGAGCCCAGCTGGCTCTGCTTGTGCTCTCACCTGGCGTGTGTAAAGGCCAGACACACGGCCTCCCCCTTGAGGCCGGCGGCGAGGCTGCGCCCGCGCGCGTCGCACACCGTCACGTCCGCGCCCCGCGCGCCGACCGCCACGCCGCCCGCGGAATGTGGCAACCACGCCACGCACGTCGCCGGCACATCCAGGCAGATTATCTGATAGCAATGGCACAAAAAAGGAGTTTGAAAAGCGAAGTTCGTATCGTACCGTCCCTCTCGCTCTCATATTATATAGTATTTGTCAAAGGGACCGAACGACACGGACTTCCATTTTCGAATTTCGTTGACGAAATCCTCGTCGTTGTATATATAGCCGCTGATATACTCTGTTCCAACGGCAGGCGAAAAAACGAGCATTAAAGAGATATTTATATTCTGTCCGATGCACTTGTTTAGTATTTGCTTTGTGACTCAGGCACTTGTCCCACCGCCGACGATGAGCGAGAAGCGAGTAGAGCGAGTAACTAGAAACGAGTGGGCGAGAAGCGAGTGTAGTTTTGTCGCTCGGCTGTAAGCGAGTGTTCGCGTGCGACGGGCGATTACTCGCTCCACTCGACTCGCTCGTGCGGGGCGGCCGCCAAGCTGTCATCGCTAAGCGAGTATCTATAGCTCAGCGCGTTTTATAGCTCTTGTCGCTGCGAGCCTGCGACAAAAGATGCAAGAGCGAGTTCTCGCCGACAGTGTGAACAGCCAGCGATCAAATATTAATACATGTGTCTCTTTTACTCACACAGGATCTTATACCTTTTGTTCGTTTCTTGAGCGAGAAAATAGTCGATAGCCAATCGTTTCCTCGCTGGCGGTGAGACAAGTGCCTCAAGACAATAAAACTTGTGTCATGTTTAAAAATGACATTCAGCGATACATGCGAAAGGTTGGCAATAGCACAAAATATATAATAGTACCTACTAACGTAATGGCAATAGTAAATAGTAAGTTGTTTCGCGTGCTATTGGAACAGAGTATAGTAGGTACTTACTAAATTTTGTTTAATTTGTCAATTAAAACAAAAAAATATGAAGTATGGGTAAAATTCCACATGGCTTGACGGCGTGACGTCACAGGCCGCCACTCCCTAGCTTGATGCGCTTCATCATGGTAATTCTTTTGTTTGATTGACAAATGAAGAAAAACATGTTTCCAAATTTTCTGATAATCTGACGTAATAGGTAAATAATTATTTTTTGTCCAGTAAACTTCCCTGAGAAGCTTGAGCCCAGCAGTGGGACGTACATAAAGTCTGCACTCAGACCTGTCTTACCTTCAACGGGCCCAGCTGATTCACGTGGTACAATCTCAACTCCGAATCCATAGACACAGAAGCAAACACCCCCGGTTTTTGGTAACTAAACACAACGCTCAGAACGCACGTCTTATGCCCCTCCAGCACTTCAAACACCGGATCTACCATCACCTTCTCCAGTTGCTCTTGAGGCTTGATCTTACACAAGAACAGCTTCCCGCATTTCGTTCCAACCACAAAAATGTCATCCGGCGTTTTCTCATCCCAAGATCTCAACGGATACGTTTTGATAAAATCAAAACAGCTGATGTCAGGAGCGGCCATCTTGCTAGAACCGTTCACATTGTAGCACACGATACCCTCGAAGATGTTTAGGTTCGTATTGACTTGCCATACATTGATTGTGCCGTCGCTGCCTGAAGACATTAACACTTGATCGGAAGCACCGCGTCGCTTGCCAGTATTCAATATCTGCATAGTCAAATACGTATTAGTGAGTGCAGAATCAGCCCACATGAGGAAAGATACCCTCTTTGATCCATGGCAGCCAGAAGGCGAGGTCAGCTGCAGATTCTCTTCTACAGAACTGGACAAAGTCCTCAAGCTGCAAAGAACGACTTCACCCGAAGTCGTGCCGTAAGCGAACAGCGCAGCAACGTTAGGGTGGTACCGGACGACAGTCACGCAGTTTTTCTGGGTGATGTCTAAAGAGTGGACAAATTTGTCGTCTGCGGAACGCTTGGCTGTATAAATTCGGATTAAGCCGTCATGTTGGCACCATTGCTCATGCTGCGCTTTGCCAATGGATACTGCTAGAGAGTTGCCAGCGCTGCTGAAGGATAAATCCAGGACTGTTGAAGTCTGGTGGTCGCCGGAGCCGAAGCTAGGCGTGTCTGTGTTGACCTGGATCTCTTGGAACAGTTTAGCGGTGATTATTTCCTCTTCCTCTGAATCTGAAGAGTTGAAGGAGAGCTCTTTGTCCCTTTCGTCTAGCTGCTCCATCATTGTTGGAACCACCTTCCTGTGAACGAAAATGAATACATACAAGTCTGAAATCTCTATCTGCTACTTCGCTTGCGACAAACTTTGATAACTAGGTATTTAAAAGTAATGTCTATCGGGACTTATGTCACGAATTATTTATTGCTAATGCATTCACCGAGACGATGGATATAAGCTCTCTCTCTCTTGCGTGGAATCCGGTGATAGCGCGTCGAGATATAATATGATATAAATGGCAGGACATTGTGAGTGTGTCGAAGTGATATGAAAAATAAAATCAAGTGCGGGTAGTTTAAAAAACTCGCGCGCCTACAACAACATGGACGTGATACTCTTCAGGCGAATAGTGACCACGGCCGCTGAGATGTGGTCGAAACGTGACGTAATTTAAGCATTAATAAGTCTCGAAAATATGTACATATGGTTACCAATACGCTATGGGATCATTAAAATTTACTTGGGAAGGGGGGAAATTACATAAAAATTAAATGTACGTATAAATTAAGATTGGTTTTTTGGAATCTTTTACGTATAAATACTTCATGGTTCTTAAATTTGCTTGTTATTCTAGTACTAAAGCTTAGACTAGATAACCAAACACGAACAGCTTAAAAATATAACACAGTATTATTACAGTAGGTACTTACTCGTAGCCCAATAGCTTTTGATTTTTGACTCCCCGGGCCCTCCCCCTTGTCAGCAAAAATCAGCAAAGTTCAAACCCCCCTCCCCCCTTACATGCTTACGTACGTTTGCGGTGGGGGAAGGGGAAGTCAAAAGCTACTATTTTTTTACGTAATACTTGCGAATGTGCCCTATGAGATGAGGTGTTGCATCTGAAGACACATTTAACTCACGCTTCTCTCTTCGCATTGCCTAATAAAATGTTCGCTCCACCAGGGGCTAGTACTACGAAAATTCGAAAATCTAAATTCGTATCGTACCGTCCCTCTCACTCTCGTATTAAATAATATAAGCGTCAGCGGGACGGTAAGATACGAAGTTGTAACTTTGTAAGTTGGAAGTAAGCAAACGAACCTGAGAAACTCATTCAATCCCGGAGGCGGATATTCACGCAGAATATCTTCCTGCGCATTCAGTTCCTCAGGAGATGCCGTGCAGCCGATGTCCGCGGACATATTCGCTTGCGACCCCGTCCCGGTCTCCCCAAACTCCGTGGTCTGTGTAGAACATGTCTTCTCCGGTCTCTTGCTCGATTTCACGGAGTCAAATCCCACAGCTTCGCTATCGTAGGCGCTTAACTTGGACATTTTTGATCGCTGAATGTTTTGAGCGAGCAGTTTTATTTTGTTTTCGTTGCCTTGGTTACGGGGCTTGGCGTTTTGTGCTGCCAGTATTTTGTTATTGTTTATAAAAAGTTTTCAAGAGGTAGTTTGTATGTTTTTTTATAAACAAAGGTGTTACACTTCATCGGAGGTGTTACAGCAAACATCTTGCAAACATCTATAAAATTTAGGAGCACAGAGTGGTGATGTCATTCTCTTGTAAATAAGCACATATATTTTAAGAAAAAGTGCATAAGTACTTATCATATGACTTACACCTCTATAAACGCTGTGAATACTGCATCAACAGCCGACTGGGCTCATTAAATTTCAAATGTGCCAACGGCAAAAACAAGGGAACATACTCCATACAATACAGCTATGCCGTCTTTTGTTTGATTGGCACTGAAATATTGGAGTAACGCTTTTAACTGACTAATAATTTTATTCTCGGTTATTCTGCTTTTATGCACACTAAAATCTTCAAAACCTGACTGTGAACAACAACTTCTTTTTAAGCAATGCAAAAGTTCACGGGAAAGAGCTCCTTAGCCTTTCCATTCAGATTTAAAACAAAAAAAATTGACAGTTACGTCAGTCAGTTGTCGTCTCGTTGACGTAAACATTGGTATTTGTTTTTTATATTTATAAAATCTTTTTTTTCAAAGTTAAACTTTATTGCAATGCATTAAAACTTAAATTACAAAAATAAAAGATGCACTCGTAACATTAATAATGAGGGCATTTGTATGTTGTTTAACAACTTTTTACTTGTTTGTAACCTAGTTTCTGACAAAATTTACGTAAATTTATTTAAACTTTTATCCTTTTAACAAAATGGACATACAACAGTGCCGACTATGTCTCTCAAAAGATAATCTAAGTCCTATCTTCAAGGATTCCAACCAATGTGCGGAATACAGCCGAATCTTGAAGTTAACAACTGGTTTAAAAGTAAGTTATTTTGTTTACGTACTTGTGAAAATAAACTCTACTAGCCCTTACCTTTAGCTGGAGTTGTGAGAGGTCGTTTACTAAACGAATCGCTCGCAACCAGTATAATTGTGCAAATCACTGTACTTGATTTGGATAGTATTAACTAAATATAAACAAAACGTCAATTGGTGTCTTAAATATTGAAATTCCCCCACTAAACTGTCTAAACATTTGCATTTCTGTATTGAAATACGCTAGTCTAGTTTGTATTACATAAGTAAAATGTATAAAAACCTTGAATGTACCAAATTTGGCAGCTGAAGTTTGTTTACATTTTATTTAAATACCTATCCAAACCAGTACCTACAGTTCGTTTTTTTTAGTTCATTTTTCATTTAGTAAACTAGTATGTTATAAAATCTCCTCCAATCTTCTCCATTCTCGTCTTTCTATAAATAAAATAAAATGAGCTCAAAATAATAGCACTTACAAACCCAGCTGAGTGTAAAGAGTTATGACAATGGACTTTATGTACAGTCCATGTCAAATTCAAATGTAAGAGTTACGATGATGGACCTTTGTACAATCAATGTCAATTCAAATTCAAATAATTAACCCACATGTATCAGCTGGCATCAAAGGGGATATTAACACACTGCAAGAAATATATTCCTAACAGTTAATACTTTAAAAGTCATAAACGTAAACAACTTAAGACAAGTTGAATAATTGAAGTTGAGTTATAAACACATCAGTGTACTGTGGTGGTGGTGATAGATGGGTTTGTGTGATTTGTGTGTGTTCTTACAGTGTGGAGGTGGAGGAACTGCATGAACACGCATATCTTGCATAAACATTGCTATCATAAGGTTGCAGGTGAGCAAAGAAATTCTTTTAGTTCATTGATATGGTTATTTTTCAGATAACAATCCATGATGGACTACCCCAATGTGTTTGTGCAGTATGCACTAAACTTGTCAACTTGGCTCTTTCACCTCGAAACCGGAGTCAAACAACTGCTAAAAAACTAAAACAAGAAAGTCATAAAACCATAGACACAACACCAAACTTTTCAGACAATGAAATTTCAGAATGTGAAGAGTGCCCAGTCATAAAAATTGAGGATAACAAAAAGACTGATTTAAAATTGGAACATGAAAATTTTTATTTCAAATTGAATCAAGAAGAATTGAATTTGGAATGTGAGATAGATATAAAAAAGAAAACAAAATCGAGGAGGAAATTGAAAAAAGAAATAACAAATGAAGTGGAACATAACTTGCCAGTGTCTGAAAATGTTTCAACAAAGGAAATTGTTAAGTATTAAAATGCGCACTCTGTGGTCTTGAATAAAAACGCGTGACACTGACATATCTTCAACTTAACTACTTTCTAGTACGCCATTGTGTGTAAGCTCTACTTAAAAACAAAAAAAACTGTATTCAAGTACTTTTATTGGCTCTGACGATAACATCTCAACAGAAATTGCTGATAGTAATTGTGGTAAACAGCCAGAAATGTCAAAGAAAGCCAAAAGGGCGATGTACATGGAGCTAGTTGAGGGTGATTTTGACCCAAAGGGACCTGTCAAATGTAAAGTTTGCAAGAAAACTGTCAGCAAGTGGCCTTGCTTCGTGAGCCATGCGAAGCTACATTTAGGGTTCAAATTTGTATGTGAAGTAAGTGTAGTGGGCAGACTGTAACATACTTAAAGACAGGAGAAAGGGATTTTTTGTGAAGATTAGAATTGATATATGTATATCTATCATTACATTACAGACCATTTTTTTAGGGTTCCGTACCCAAAGGGTGCCAACGGAACCCTATTACTGAGACTCCACTGTCTGTCTGTCTGTCCGTCCGTCTGTCACAGGGCTCTATCTCTTGAGTCGTAATAATTAGACACTTGAAATTTTCACAGATTATGTATTACTGTGGCCGCTATAACAACAAATACTAAAAACAGAAAGAAATAAATATTTAAGGGGGGCTCCCATACAACAAACGTGATTTAATGCTTGATATTGATAATGGCAACAGGTTGACGCTTGAAATATTCACAGAAACTTTAGTTGTATCGCTTTAAGGTGCGACCAAACCGCTGCTTAAAAAACGGTGACGGCACGGAATCGCAGTGACGTGCCGTATGCGCACCGTTTTTATCGCATGCTCTCTACACCGCTGCTTAAAATACGGAATCGGAATAACGTGTCGTAAACTTCAGGTCTTTACGGAACAAGTCGTGACGTTTACGGCACGTTACTGCGATTCCGCACCGTTTGCGTATTTTAAGCAGCGGTGTGGAGAGCATGCAAAAAAACGGTGCGCATACGGCACGTCACTGCGATTCCGTGCCGTCACTGTTTTTTAAGCAGCGGTTTGGCCGCGCCTTTACTTTATATTGATTGTTTAGTACTGCGGCAAAAGCTTCATATCTTCGACACAGTTGAACCGGCACTGCCGCTCGTGGCACGGCATGCCGCGGCAACTACAGTGCCGGCAGTGCAGCTATCTCGCTCTCGACGCGCCGCAGTTGCTGGTGAGTGAGTGAGAGGGGAACTAGGCTAGAGTATAAATGTGTAATAAGATATGACATTTTATTTAAAAGTTAGGTATTTAATCGCATTGGCTGGGCTTTACCTTGCAGTTTATACCTACAAAATGGCGAAACAACCTTCCATATATGCAGTAGCGTACAGAGGGCGCTATTTTTACCAAGTATTGGCGTATAGATGGCGCCACAGCAACCATGTGGTATCACATAGATGGTGCCACTGCAATCATGTCGTATAAAGTGTGTATAGGTAGATGGCGCTGTTGTATACAATAAAACAAATATTTGACAAACTTATTGCAGTGTTCAGGAATTTTATCAAATCACTAAACAAATATAGTGAAATGTAATATATAATAATGTTTCGTCAAATCACTGATTTTTCTGGGCTATAAAATGGATTCGCCATTTTAATTTATTTATTTTATTTTTTATTCGACTGGATGCAAACAACAGTGGGTCTACTCTACTGATGGTAAGAGATCACCACCGCCCATAAACATCTGCAACACCAGAGATTGCAGGTGCGTTGCAACCTAGAGGCCTAAGATGGGATACCTCAAGTGCCAGTAAGTTCACCGCAAATAAAGAATAAAAGAAAGATCTTGACGTGATTATATCCCTTAGAGATGTTCACGTCTGTGCTACTTCGCTACCACATATTTATGAACAGCGCTGTTTGTCGTGTTGCACGTTCTCGCGTATAGATGGCGCTGCGTGTGGTTGTATTCACATGTAGATGGCGTATGTTGCAGCTACACGTGCGCCCGAGGCACACAGCGAGCGTTCCGTTCGTGTGCTCGGCGTGCGCGGCGCGTACGCTCACGGAGGTGCCTGTGCAACATCTGGAGAGCCACCGGACCACGAGGGATGTGCAGGTGACCTCAGCACTTCCGTACTATCCTTCTACTTATACATATTGTAAATGTAAAGTTTGTGAAGATGTTTCGATGTTGATGAAAATTCGGATATACAGAGATTGGTCCCCGGAAACATAGGATAATTTTATCCCGGAAATTGCATAGTTCCCCCGTGATAGCGAAAAATGAATACTACGCGACGGAGTTGCGCGCAACGGCTAGTCTTACAAATGCAAGTTTGCGATACTATGTGTACGGTTGTTACCTTTTACTCCTCACGCTAAACTGACGGGACGGATGGATAAAATTTGTATAAATACTGAACTTCTCATAACATAGTCTACTTTCTCCGGTATTCCCACGGGATAGAGATAAAAACCTCAAAATATCAAGCACTGGTTTAGATCATGAGTTTTGGCACGCGTTGTTATTATACTGTTTGGAACAAACGATGATCCTTTACTTAAACAATGGATAGCTGCTTAACTGAACAACTTTCTCATTAGGTCGAAAAACCAAACAAATAATCTCATACTCCCATTACAAATATATTATTAGCTGACGATTACTTGAAAGGCATCGTTTTTTCACCCTATGTTTCTAGGAAAAAGTGTCAGTTTTTAAACAAACATCTATCGCCGTTTCTATAATAGAAATCCACTATGTATGTTTAGGAATTCCCCGCACGCAATCACCACGCACGCGCGCCGCACACAACACACACACACACACACACACAAAATAGAAAAAAGAGACATACAGTATAGTGCAACCCATTGTATGTCGTCTGGCTCATCAGTTTTCTTCGTTTTCCTGAAGATTCACAATGAGAAGAAAAGAAAACCAATCTTCCATTTCATGTTCCAACGACAATAGCAAACTAATTATGTGACGTTATTCATTGAACATTTCGGCAGTGTCCAGATTGCGCCACTCTGTGAAGTCCCGCGGCAACTCGCGCGCACCGCTACAGCGCTCACCGCCGCGCGCCCCCCTAACCTGTTACACCCGGCATGTCGTCAAGTCTCAAAAACTATTTTAGATTGTATAACTGTGCCTAAAACGAGTCTATATCGGCCCGAGCTGCAGGCGAGAGTAGTAGATAAATCAGAGATAAAAGTTTTATGAACGATTATACACTATCTTTCATTCGATTGCGAAGATAATTAAACGGCAGCCAGTACAAAAAAATTT
>NC_133497.1:9956151-9989429 GCF_025370935.1 Choristoneura fumiferana | reverse complement strand
ACAAACTTATTGCAGTGTTCAGGAATTTTATCAAATCACTAAACAAATATAGTGAAATGTAATATATAATAATGTTTCGTCAAATCACTGATTTTTCTGGGCTATAAAATGGATTCGCCATTTTAATTTATTTATTTTTATTTTTTATTCGACTGGATGGCAAACGAACAGGTGGGTCTACTCTACTGATGGTAAGAGATCACCACCGCCCATAAACATCTGCAACACCAGAGGTATTGCAGGTGCGTTGCCAACCTAGAGGCCTAAGACGGGATACCTCAAGTGCCAGTAAGTTCACCGGCAAATAAAGAATAAAGAAAGATCTTGACGTGATGGTCATATCCCTTAGAGATTTGTTCACGTCTCTGTGCTACTTCGCTACCACATATTTATGAACAGCGCTGTTTGTCGTGGTTGCACGTTCTCGCGTATAGATGGCGCTGCGTGTTGTGGTTGTATTCACATGTAGATGGCGTTGTTGCAGCTACACGTGCGCCGTGAGCACACAGGCGAGCGTCCGTTCGTGTGCTCGGCGTGCGCGGCGCGATACCGCTCACGGAGGTGCCTGTTGCAACATCTGGAGAGCCACCGGACCACGAGGGATGTGCAGGTGACCTAGCACTTCCTACTATCCTTCATACTTATACATATTGTAAATGTGAAAGTTTGTGAAGATGTTTCGATGTTTGGATGAAATTCGGTATACAGATAGTTTGGGTCCCCGGAAAGGACATAGGATAGATTTTATCCCGGAAAATTGCATAGTTCCCCGGGATAGCGATAAATGAATACTACGCGGACGGAGTTGCGCGCAACGGCTAGTATTACAAATGCGTAAGTTTGCGAGTACGTATGTGTACGGTTGTTACTTGTTACTCCTTCACGCTAAACTGACGGGACGGATTTGGATAAAATTTGGTATAAATACTGGACTTCTCAAATAACATAGTCTACTTTTCTCCCGGTATTCCCACGGGATAGAGATAAAAACTCAAAATATCAAGCACTGGGTTTAGAGTCATGAGTTTTGGCACGCGTGTGTTTTATTATACTGGTTGGAACCAAACGGTGATCCTTTACTTAAACAAGTGATAGTGCTGCTTAAACTGAACAACTTTCTCATAGGTCGAAAAACCAAAAAATAAATCTCATACTCCCATACAAAATATATTGATTAGCTGACCGACTTACTGTGGAAAGGCGATCGTTTTTCGACCTATGTTTCTAGGAGAAAGTGGTTCAGTTTTTAAACAACACTATCGCCTGTTTTCTATAATAGAAATCCACTATGTATGTTTAGGGAATTCCCACGCACGCAAGCACGCACGCACGCGCGCGCACACACACACACACACACACACACAAAATAGAAAAAGAGTGACATACAAGTATAGTGCAACCCGATTGTTATGTCGGTCTGTGCTCATCAGTTTCTTCGTTTTCCTGAAGATTCACATGAGAAAGAAAAAGAAAACCAATCTTCCATTTCATGTTCCGAACGACAATAGCAAACTAATTTATGTGTACGTTATTCATTCGAACATTTCGGCAGTGTCCAGATTGCGGCACTCTGGTGAAGTCCCGGCGGCACCTCGCGCGGCACCGCTACAGCGCTCACCGCCGCGCGCCCCGCTAACCTGTTTACACCGCGTGGCATGTCGGTCAAGTCTCAAAACTATTTTAGATTGTATAACTTGTGCCTAAAACGAGTCTATATCGGCCCGAGCTGCAGGCGAGAGTAGGTAGATAAATCGAGAGTAAAATGGGTTTTATGAACGAGTTATACACTATCTTTCATTTCGATTGCGAAGATAATAAACGGCAGCAGTACAAAGAAAAATTTGTACCATCTTTTATTTTTCATGCATTGCTATTTTTATAATAATTGAAATGAATTGTAATACCTATTATAGTCTAAATGTATTAATTTACCTATATTAATTTAAAAAGGATTTAAAAAAACAGACTTCATTTTGTAATTTTTTTGTTAATGGTTGTTGGCGCCTGAGTACTTTGAGATTAATATTTATTTACACTTGTTCTAAATAAATTAAACAAAGAAGTATTGTTGTTTCACTCATTTATTAGTAATTCAATGTGTAGTGGTCGTTTTCTACTCACTAAACCTGTTTGGATACTTGAAAGTAACTTAGCACAAGCTAAACCATTTAGTTTAAAGAATTCCCTTCTTTTAAAGTTGCATATCGATCACAAGACAGATAGGTGCAAAGTGTTATCGTGGGCTATAACAGTTCGAGTGTTTTCTCACATATAAAAACGTGCGTAGCGACTCCTAGCGCCATCTAGTGAGCAAATAGTTTCTTTATTTGGTCACTAGAGTTTAAGAATAGGGAATATTACTACAATTTTCTGCGTCGAGTGCAGCACTAGCACAAACCCGTAAACAGTTATTTGAGTATCTTAAAAATGCCACAATATCATATTCAATTCAATTATTGGAAATATAGCTCTATCGTTACTATCGATGTAAATAGCATTACATTTTGTTATTATTTAGTTGTCATGATTTCTATAGGTACCATCAGCCAAATGTGCCAAGTGGTCTATCAATTTTTAATCAAGTTCCTATCAAATAAATATGTCGCTAAAGTCGAACTTTCAAGCTGACAGACACGTCTATTGGCATTATTGTTTTATGACACGCAAACGATTATCAACTTTAGGGTGGTAGACCATATATTTGGCTGATGGTACAATACTATTTGGTCACGATCCGTCATGGCGACAAAATATAAAGAGAACGGACGTTGTCATGGCGGTTTGCGCTAGTGTCGCCCCCTGCGCAGAGCTTTGCGTAACATACCCTATTCGAAAGTTTTCGCACAACAATGTGTGTAGCGACTCCTAACGCCATCTAGTGAGCAAATAGTTTCTTTATTTGCTCACTAGAGATTAAAAGTGAAAAATCTTGCATCACTGAATTTAAGGCTGATATGTGCGAGGAACGTGTTTGTGAAATGATAA
Source organism: Choristoneura fumiferana (assembly GCF_025370935.1). Taxonomy (NCBI): domain Eukaryota; kingdom Metazoa; phylum Arthropoda; class Insecta; order Lepidoptera; family Tortricidae; genus Choristoneura; species Choristoneura fumiferana. The sequence continues at coordinate 9,986,444 of NC_133497.1, read as the reverse complement.
ACCGATAGTAACGCTTAATTTATATCCTCGCACAGTACCGCTCTGGTGGAAACAGTTGAGCTGATCGAGCTGAATACTTTAACCATCATTTATTAATCAAATTACAGATTACAATATATCTTTTTTTTTACAGCAAAGACTTCAACCTTTTATTTATTTACAATATTAAAACGAAAATACCTTCAAATAAAAACCAAAGTAAATAATGATTATCATCTTGAATATATAAATTTGCAATTATGAGAATCTAAATATAATTTGGTACAAGGCTCCTATAAGGCATTTTACATAATTTTCTTATAAATATACTTTGAACAGGGCCGCCAATAACAATATTATATTTTTTAAAGCTAAAAACTATTATAAAATATTTAAGAGTTTTTATTTTACAATTCAAAATATTATATTTCGGGTCCATATGGACTTATGAACTCTACAAACTACTTTATTCTTAGAATTTATTAGCAGACGGCATTTCTTTGAGTGTTGTCTTATACATCGTGGTAAAAAAAAAAAATACTGAATTCCTGTCAAGTAATGCGATGTCACTATGTCTGCAAATGTGATGAAAAACATTGTATGCACGGGCGGTACTAGAATTACGAACATGGACTCATTAAAACCCTCAGTCTTCGACTTCGGGCTTCTAATAGTATCTCGTTCGTAATTCCTTATTTACCGCCCTTAAGACACAATATACTATATTGTGTCACAAATACGAACAAATACAATAAGCAGTGCCCGGTGGACCCCAAACTAGGTCGAGACCGTATCTTGGGATCCAGGAAACTTGTACAAAAAAGGCTTGTATATGGCAACACCGGTTGGTAGGATGAACACCGTACAGCCAAGTGTTCATTGTATTTTTTTCCTTCTTTATGACACTTACTGTGAGAGCGGTCTACGTCGGGTCCGAATGAAATGGTTCGAGTAGATAAAACAACTGGTCATGGCGCACACATACTCTTAAAAGATTTGCAAAAGCGCCTGGTTGCCACAACGAGACCAAAGGGCCGGCAGCTATCTCTCTCTAACAATTAGCATAGTTTTACAACGATGAAACGCTGCCAGCTTTTTGGGCATAATGCCACGGGGGTGATTTCTAGAAAACTAGTTTTTATTTTAGTTCTAATGTAGTTATTTAATTTTAAAAGTTTACAAATGCAACATACGACTAGGTACGTCTAATAAATGTATTAGCAAGGATGCATTATATTTAGATAATAGAACACAGGTCTGTTCTCTTCAAAAAATGGTAAAAGTGCAACGTACAGGTACAAATTACGAGCGGGAGTTAGAAATGAAGTAGAATTAGGTACTAACTTAGAACAACACAAGAAATTTTATTGAAATGAGGTAGTTGTATGTAATATATATGTAGCGACTCCTAGCGCCATCTAGTGAACAACAATAGAAACTCCGACCATGTTCTACATCGCGCTCTCGAAGTTTCTCAACGCGGTCGCATATATACAAGTTCCGACGCTCGTCCTTCGGACTTCGGTCCCCAGGCATAACACCTGCCTGGAGAGAGATCTCTCTATTGGAGCCTCTCCCCACATATATATATTATTATTTGGGGTTCAAATAAGTGGACTGTAGGACGAGAAATACGAACTACAGTGTGGCAAATAACTGGATAAAGGCTGAGCCCTGTGGTTGAAGCACTCACCGAGACGTCTGCTGATGATGGTGCAGATCTTAGCTGTAGTAGCTGGCGCAGGCTCCCTCGATCTTCGGCTCATTCGAACTAACCTCCGACAAGGTTACCGTGAACCAGCAGAACTACTAAGATACAGTAAGCAACTAGTAATATATAGTAGCAGGCAAACGAGCAGACGGTTCACTTGATGTTAAGTAATTACATAGATCCGCAGCACCACCAGGACTGCAGTTGTCGGCCTTGCAAGCAATGGTACACTCGCTTTTTGAAGGTACCCATATTGTAGTGAGTTGGAAAAATCTCGAAAATATGATTAACTTATTTAAAATGGAAAAAAAGACTGCTGGGGTGTCCGAGGTTGCAGATTAATAATTGACACTGTACTGTAAGTATATTATTTCTTTTTTAAGCGGCAATTAATTGGCTACCGGTCGTAATTTGCCATACTTTTACTATACTTGGTTTGGATAGGTATTTAGCTAAATGTAAACAAACTTCAGCTGTCAGATTTGGTACATTTAAGGTTTTTATACTACAAACTAGACTAGCGTATTTCAATACATAAATGTAAATGTTTAGATAGTTTAACGGGGGAATTACAATATTTAAAACACCAATTGACATGGTTTTGTTTACATTTAGTTAATTACCTATCCAAACTAACTAACTATAAATAAAAATGTACGCCTTCTACCAGTAAATTCCAAGTAAAACCGATTACTTAAATATAAGTTAATATTTCTGGTATATTAAGAGAACTGGCCGGGACATGAAGCGATGTCTCGTTAGGTGAAGAACTTTGTTTACTCCATCCAGTCGTCACCGCCCCCGAAGTCAACCACCGAAACCTGGACCAAGGACCAAGGTAAATAATATAACAAACCTTAAACCATTATAACCATATAAAATAACAATAATAATAATCCATTTCATTTATTTATTTTTATAAGTTAGGTTAGGTTTGATTTATAACAATTCTGAACAGTTAATGGATTCAGAGAAAAAAAGAGTTATGAAAACAAAAAAATATGACAAACAATTATGATTATTGGTGCGATTATTGGTGCGTGTGAAATTCCCAATCCGCACTAATATGGCAAGCCCTCTTTAGAGAGGCCTGTAGCAGTGGGACGTTTATAGGCTATGATGATGAACCAATTATGAATTACGACAATTATGAGAGTCGATATGAACCCCTATCGACTATCCTCTCTTTCACTCACCTTCTCTATCGGGGGGCTCTCGCTGCTAGAGCCCCCTTCTAGCGCGTAACCGGCCTCACTGCTGGATTTAGTCCCCAAGAACGCCACAATGTCATATCCACCTTCTGGAGGGCCTATCCTCTCTTCCACTCACCTCCTCTCTCGGGGGGCTGTCGCTGCTGAAGCCCCCTCCTAGCGCGTATCCGGCCAGGCCCCCTGCCGCGAGCGCGCCAACGCCGAGCCCGACCGCCCCGCCCGTGCCCAACCCACGGCGCTGCTGCTGCACTGGCGTCCCGTACGACTGGTCGTATATCTGAAGCATTAAACAATTCAGTTTAAGACAGACAAGTGAATCATGATTGGTTTTTGGAGTCTTTTTGTATTTTTTATTTCAACTCCAAATTTGTTACTTTTACGGTCATCCCGTGAAATCCAACGAAAATACAAACTGGAACATGGATGCACAGAAAAAAGCAGAAAAAGAGACCACCGCTGGGAATCGAAACCAGGTCCTCGGCATTCCGTGCTGCGTGCCATACCCTACACAATTTTCTCCCATGCACTGCACCACACATTTCAGCCTGCTTTTTTTTAAGCAGCGACACTAGCGACATCTATTTTTTAGCTCTCATCGAGAAACATTAACACTCCTTCGGAACTAACCGCTCCGGTGTTTGGTGGGGTCTTGTCCAGGTGGCAAGAGATGTCGCTATTAAGCAATCAAATTATGATTGGTTTTTGGAGTCTTTTTTTATTTTTTATTTCAACTCCAAATTTGTTACTTTGACGATCATCCCGTGAAATCCAACGAAAATAAAAACTGACACAAGTGAATCCTAAAGTTTATAGGCACTGAACTGACGCTAGATATGGGTAATCTCGACACCGATCAGTGATCTGATTCACTAAATCCAGCTCCGATATCGGAACCGATTCCGTTTATCGACTCCGACTCCTTTATTGAATCCGGTACTATAGATCGATCAGTATCACTGTATCAGAAAGTGGTATCGGAATGTAGTGTCCTATTTGGCAGTGTGGACCTTCTGATTGGGTGGAATTGTGACAAATAGACGTTACAGATGAGTTATATTTTGGTAGAGTGTACAATGTACATTTCGTTAGATTTGACGTTTTGATCCAGAGGACAGTGTGGACCTGAAAGAGATTTAGGTCTACAGAGAACTACGTCAAAATTATGTAAAATAATAACCTTAAACAGCATTTCATATATCGTTTTGATTGCATAGCTAAAACATCAACCACTTTTTAAAAACACTATTTTTATTCAATGCAACTTTTTATTTCTATGTTCTTGATTGAAATTGTCTTTTTACCAGAACAGCCACAGTTTTTTGCTTTTTTTGCTTGATATCTCGCTTTCCGACGATTCAGAGTCTTCGAGTAAGTTCTTAACTTTATTCTTCTTACCTTTTTTGGCTTTGTTTTTCGTTTTACCATTTTCGCTGTCTGACGATTCAGATTCATCGAGTAAGTTTTTAACTTTATTCTTCTTACTTTTTTGGCTTTGTTTTTCGTTTTACCATTTTCGCTGTCTGACGATACAGAGTCATCAAGTAGATATTTATTTATTTTATTTGAAGTTTTCTTCTTTTTGTTTCTTTCATTGTCTGTATCGGATGAAACTGAATCCGCTAGTAAATTAACTTTAGCGCGTGGCTTAAAATCTTTATCGCTATCAGAAGATTCAGTTTCATTAAGAATATTTTGCATTTTGGTAACAAAGTTGCTAGTGATACTTCTTTTTTTACTTTTACCAACGTCATCGTCTGAAGAGTCAGAATCTCCCAAAGGTTTATCTTTGACACCTGCTTTTTTACCCGATTGCTTATTTTTTGCATCTTTTTTACTTTTCTTACCATCTTTACCATTATCCGAAGAGTCGGAGTCTTGCAATGGTTTGTCCTTGATGCCATTGTCTTTTTTAGCATTATTATTCTTGTTTTTAATATCTTTTTTACTTCTTTTACCGGCTTTTATATTGTCTGAAGATTCAGAATTTTGTAATGGATTGTCCTTGATGCTGCTGCTTTTTTTAACAGCTGAATTCTTGTCTTTGGTATATTTTTTACTTTTAATATCATTTTCTGAAGAATCAGAATCTTGCAGTGGTTGATCTTTGCCTTTTTTGCCGGTAGATTTCTTATTTTTTACATCATCTTTTCTTTTTTTATTATCCTTACCATTATCTGAAGAATCTGAATCCTGCATCGATTTTTCCCCGATACCAGTGTTGTTTTTATCAGCAGATTTTTTGTTTTTGGCATCTTTGATATTATTTTCTGAAGATTCAGAATCTTTCAGTGGTCTGTTGACATCACTGTTATTTGCACCAGCAGAAATCTTAGCTTTAGAATCATTTCCACCTTTTCTACCGTCTTTCATATTGTCTGAAGATTCAGAGTCTTGTAATGGTTGATCTTTAACGGAGCGTTCTTTTTCATTAGCCGATTTCTTCAAATGTTTAACATTTTTCTTATTTTTTTTCTCATTCTCCGAAGATTCAGATTCTTGCAAAGTTTTTTCGATGATCTCATTGTTCTTTTTACTAGCCGACTTGACATTTTTTTTATTTTTTTTATTATCTTTGTCATCGTCTGAAGAATTAGAATCGTTTAATGGTATCATTGTTGAACTGCCATCCTTTCCACTCAAAGGTTTATTTTTTATCTTTTTTATTTTAGAATTTGTCTCTATGTCACCTGATGAAGAATCAATGAGTGGCTTTTGATTTTTATTTTTGCCATAATTAATGTTATTACTGGATTTTTTAGTTTTGCCATTTTTTAAGCTCATTGAAGAATCCGAATCCTTAAGTATACCGGTATTGGATACTCTTTTATTAGTGTCATTGCTTTTTCTATCTAATTTACTCCTTTTTTTATCACCTTGATCGATATCCGATGATTCAGTATCCTTGAGTGGGATGATTTCTTTAGCAGCAGCTTTTTTATCAACAGATTTAGTTTGTTTCTCATTTAATTTATTACTTTTAATAGTTGAGTTACTGGTTTTAGAATTCTTACTAAGTTTTACACTTGCCGAAGATTCTGAATCATTCAATAGTTTGTTTGGTAGGCTGTTATCATCAGCGGCACTTTTCTTTTTTCTCCAACCAGATTTGAGCTCGCTTTCTTTCTTATCTACAACTTCTGAAGATTCAGAATTTAGTAAAGGGCTTGAATTATTTTTAAAAAGTCCCTTCTTTTTATTTGTTTTTGCTATGTTATCGGCACTTTTTGTTTTAGCTTTTATTGTCGATTTACTGCTTGCTTGAACGCTTTTTGTATCAAAGCTCACTTTTCTCTTAGTCTCGGTGTTGTCTCGAAACAGAGACATAAAGTAACTGCTATAACTGTTATTTTCGTTTTTTCTAGCTTTCTTTGCTTTCCTTTTAAGATTAGTGCGGCTTCTTTTTTTTCTTTTAGAGTTCTCATTACTTCCGCTAGAGGACTCTGTATCAGCTAGCATACCTAAACTTACATTGTCTTCACCGCTGCTGCTGCTTACAGACATTTTGATCATGAACCCATCACTGGATGATGAGCTAGAATCTCTTAGTGGATTATTACTTGCACCTCCTGTGTTTCCACCGGTTTTCTTTTTAGATTTCCCTCCGAACCATCGTTTGAATATATTATCCGGCATTTTTAGGCCAATTGGGTGTTGGTCATTCTACATGTTCACGCATATTTTATGGCACCAAAGCGGCGAGTGGAGTTTCAAAGCAATTTTACACTGCCATCTGCTGATGGACCGCCATGATGTGTACTTACCACTGCTTGGGTACCTGTTGACAAGGAAATATATGTTTAGTGTAAATTGTTAACGACCGACGTCTTCGAAATTCAGTTGCGGTTCAAATCGAAACAGAATCATGGTAGCTTTAGGTTATGTTAAGTTTACATCGGCCTGAAGGGCCAAAACTACACAAAAGTAGGAGCTCCGCGTAAGCGTGTTGTGTCTAGTTTCGTGGAAGAACAAAAAGTGTTCGTTCGTAACTGGTTTCGTATAAGAACATAATAGTTTTCATTCGAAACCAGGTTTCCGAAAAAGAAAAATAATTCTGTTTCCTAAACTTTTCGAACCTTTGGTTTCCAAAGTGGCCGAAGGGACCGATATACTTAAGTATCAGATGACCGGCTTGCTCGTTTGCCTCTCTCTCTAATAAAAAAATAAATCGATAGAACTTCTGGGCCGGATAAGGACGCGCTTCCAAAAAATATGTCCGAGGAATGTTTTTTCATTAACCAATAGGAACGCTTCATTTACCTGTCCTCGTACAGCAAATCTCTGGTGGAAACAGCTGAGCGGAGCGAGGCAACGTAAATGAAGCGTATTGGTTGATGAAGAACACATTGCTCGCAATACATCCTCGCACATCCCTGACAGTAGCGGCTTTAGGGTAGGGCGCTGGACTTAAAGGGGCGCCTGAAGCCTATACCTTCTAGAAAATTCCCAAAAATTGGGGGCGCCGTGGAAACCTCACCCGGGCGCTGGAAGTGCTAAAACCGGCACTGATCCCTGGTGGACACGGAGTTTTAGGCCACACGGCGGCCACGCCGTACAAAATACGCGTTCTTGAATCTACATAGGCAGGACGTAAGGATACACAGGGCTGACTATAGCAAAACCCTAATAAGTGCTACCAATGACATTTAAAGTAAGCAAAATATGTAGGTATGGCTTAGATATTGCAAATAAATGTAATCGTTAATCTTACCTATTTATTTAAACCTACTTAAAATGTATTAAATATATTGACCCGGATAACTCACGTCTTGAATCGAGTTTAGCCCGACATGTTTCGGGCTAATCCGTAGCCCTTCGTCTTCGGAGCAACGGGACTCAGCGGCTGCTGCAACACGCGCTCTACGCGCCGCCGCTCTGCTCTGTTGCAGTTGCAGCAGCCGCTGAGTCGCGTTGCTCCGAAGACGAAGGGCTACGGATTAGCCCGAAACATGTCGAGCTAAACTCGATTTAAGACGTGAGTTATTACTCTCTCTCCTAGAATGTGGAACTTCACGACTGTTTCCACCAGTTATGTGCGAGGTAGCTACAGATAGCGCGCGAGTTGAATGCAGTCGCGGTCTGAGGTGAAGGGCGGGAGCCTCACCCCCCGCTAGCCACATGCCCCGCCTCGGTCGCCTCTAGTGCAGCGCTGTTCTAGATATCTGTCGTACACATATCGATCGCCTTAAAACTCATGTTGCACCCCGTATTATTTTGTTTCTAATGATGACTGATCCGAATATCAAGTTCTCGTTCTTCGTAAAATTCTTAGAATACATTATTCAATGAACAATTTGCACTTTATAAAGTACATTCGCCGTTATTCTTAGTGTTAATTAGTCCTTTATAAAGTACGCGAGGACTTAGGAGGTTAATCGAGTTACATCCATCGTGTTTGAGTCACGTTGCGACCACGATGGATGGAACCAAATAAAAGGTTAGGTTCTAAGTCCTGTTTTTTTTAATGCGGAAAACGAGCAAGCGGGTCTCCTGATGGTAAGAGATCACCACCGCCCATAAACATCTGCAACACCACGGGTATTGCAGATGCGTTGACAACCTAGAGGCCTAAGATCTGTAACCATCTGTATGTCGATAAATTCGTTAAAACTAATTGTAATTAGGTCGCAATCGCATCACTATCGCATTCCTGAGCTCTGCATTCAACTCGCACGCCATCTGTGAACGGTTCGAGGATGCGTAGCGAGGGCAAAGCGGGTTCTTTTCAAATAAAGCGAGCGGACAAAGTAGGTACTTCGCAACGACATCCTTCCCTTGTTTTGTATATAAAAAAACCGGCCAAGAGCGTGTCGGACACGCCCAAAATAGGGTTCCGTAGCCATTACGGAAAAAATAAGTAATATTTTTCTAAGGATTTCGTATTTTATACGGAATCTTCCAAGTTTAGGTATATTTTATACCTTAGGCTGCTATTTACTCTTAAACTACTAATAATTCTCAAGCAAACTTAACCGTTATAGTTTTCCTTGAAAGTTTGATATACTTACTACCATTCTGATTTTTTTTTAATTTTTCCACCCACCGGTTTAGATTTTAAAGGGGGGGGACGCTCAATTTTAATGAAAATTTTCACTTTAAAGTTGAATATTTTGCAAACAAATCACTGAATCGAAAAATCGTTTTAGCAATCCCCTAATGATTTTAAAAAACCTAACCAATGATACCCCACACTACAAGGTTGGATGAGAAAAAAAAAAACCCCACTACGTCTATGGGAGGTAAACTAAAAAAATTTTTTTTGAAATTTTTATTGTACCATTTTGTCGGCATAGTTTACATACATATTCTTGCAAAATTACAGCTTTCTAGCATTGATAGTCCCTGAGCAAAGCCGCGGACGGACGGACAGACAGACAGACAGACAGACATGGCGAAACTATAAGGGTTCCATTTTTGCCATTTTGGCTCCGAAACCCTAAAAACCTCCTGGGTTTTTTGGAATAGTCTCAGGGTATATTTTATCTAAGTATAGTATGCAGGGTCTGATGATGGAGCAGGCACGCAGGCATTGGAACTCAAAGATAAAACAACGTAACCTAGTCATGTTTGGGCTCATTAGAATGGTCTTGTGGTGTTTTTTGAAAAGGGTGTTTTTATAGTTCTTCAAACTATATTTTTTTATCAGTATAACTTACGGAAAAACTACTACTACCGGGTACTTCCGGTTGTCCTAGAGAACCAATAAGAAACGTCTGAACATCTTAATTTTTGTCTGTCTGCGGAAACATCGAGAATGGCCCCACACTGCATACATTTTGCTTAAGAGAGGAGCTCTGCTAACACTGGATACCTGGATCCTGGAATTACCTGTTACTAAGTTACTGTTGCCAATTTATTTCTTTACATTTCTGTGGATTTTATAACTAAGCAATATATTTATGCGCACAATGAATGAGCGAGCACGTTTATATTTCGTGAGGTCGCGATGTAATTTTGAAAAGTTATGTTTTCCAAACTTTAAATAGCTGATACCTTTGTTTACCTTTGGTTGTCTTTGGGCCCTGACGTTAGCATATTCAATAGTGATTTTACACAACGTCTGCTATGTGTCCGTATTCATCTTTGAGATTATTCTTTAAATAATAATTTAGCAAAAAATATCCACTTTCCGATATGTTTTGGGTGTTTGGTTCAAGTTTGACAGCTTTTGCTGTCATAAGCTCACAGACTGCAGAAAAAATTACCCTATAACTTGTGATTTGAATATTTTATCTGTGGATATCGTCGGGAAGTCCAATTCCGCTTATATACCTGTAAATACCGCGTATATGCAGAACGTGTAGTTTTAAAGGGGATGGATTTACTTCATGTTTGGATACCGTACAACGGCAAAAACTACTAGACACTGGAAAAATTGTCCTCCGATGGACAGAGCCATATTTTTTTAAAGAAACAACATACTTCATGTTTGATATAATTTCAACGTATTTGTAGTGAAAATTGGAAAAATTAAATGGAAATTTGACAGAAATGCGGAATTATCCATTGTAGGTAAGCGGATTTGTAATTCTGGACGATGAAGCAAATGGTATAGACAAAATGGATAATTGACATAACAGTGAACAACATCTGTTCCACAGATTACTAATATGTAGCTAGCTAATCTGTTCGGTCTACTCTGACATAAACAATGCCCTCATTGCCACCCATAAATAACGTTACACCTGGTTACACCAATGTTGTCAATTTTTTAGACCCCAAAAGTCACACCAATTGCTATTTGTAATCGTATTTTATACGGTTTTAAAAAACTCCTATCAATCTCAACTATATGTATCTTCTATGCCTCTATCGTGTAAGTACAAGAAATAAAACAAGACAAATATTTACTTTTTTATTAACCACCATAATAATGTAATAATTACAAAACTTTTTCTTAAAAAAGCAAAGGACAAAAATGCATATTTACATATCTAATTGAATTCACAAACGGATAGAAAATTAACACCTTATATAAAACAAATAACATTTCCGATTTATTAAATGGGTAAAAAATACACATATTATTTAAGAGATTTCAATATTGCCTACAAAAAAAAGGTCGCACTACTGAACACAATATTCGTGCAAAAGAAAGTTGTATACTCATTTATTGTTTTAACAAATATTAATGTAACTTTTCCTGCATGTTTATTTTTCTGTACGTTCGAAGGGACAGAATTTTGCATGTTTAAATAAATCTAAACACGAAAGAGTAATGCATTCATAAATGTAAAATAAAATCTGCATAAAGAATAATGTGACATCAGCAAGTTTCTTTCTATATACTGACTGTTTATTAACGTGCTTAAGCGTTTTTCAACATAACCTAACTAAATAGAAAAACAATCACAAAAAGTTGCAGCCAACATTTTTTCCATAAATGCGAAAGATTTTTTTTTAACTTGATTTTTAAATGCCAACCTTTTTCTTTTCATTTTTTCATTAATTAGTAAACATCTAATTACTATCTTTCACTCTTAAGCAGTTGTTATCCCTAAAAAATTACTCTTAACACAATAATTATTGAAAACACTTTTGAGTGCAAGAAATCGCAAATATCTCAATAATAATAAAAAATGCTTAGCGTATTCTTTGAATTCTTCGTTCCAATTTTTCATATTCACAAGGCACCTGAAAAATAAAAATAAATAAACAAAAATGCGTCACATGTCGTTGGCGATAGTGCCAGATTCACGTACCGCACAACACCGCTTTTAAAAGTGATAAAACTAGCCAATTTTCAATTTTTACTCCAAATTCTTTGCAATAAAACAAATATGAAGTTAAACCCATACCCTGTTAAATTACATGATTTACTGTCATCAAGAAATACAAATGGAAAATCGACTAATCGAAATTATACGTCCAAACAGAAAATTGTCAAAAATGGAATCTTGGCCCGTAATTTACAAATTTGATATAGACCGTTAGAATGCGTTTTGTCTTTGTACAGTCGAGTACATAAACTTGTGAGCAAAAATTTGATCAAAAATATCTGAACACGCTTCCACGCCGTTAACAATCGAGACGTGCTCAAGTTTATGAACTCGACTGAAGCTAAGTTAACATGTACTGATTTACGAGTATGGTGTGGTGCCCAATGAAGATTGTATTGAAGATTGCTCAATTCGTATTGTATGGTAAGAAATAACAATCATTTGTATTTACGTAGGACTCAGAAGTATTGTTATTTGTAAATTGTTCTGGCTGAAATAATTCGTTTTGAGTGTACCTACGTCATGGTTTTGATTCAGGCTACATTCGCTATTAATTATAATAAACAAAATTCAATTCAGGCTTAATTAATTTACACCAATGAAAATATATTTTTTTTTCCAAATATCTTTCAGCACAGTTACAATTTGACAAAATTCACTTTGGAAGGTATTAATTTTGTTCTGAATTCAAAATAGTCAATTCATGTGGAATTGAGGACGATTTTCTATTTGTTCTGACTACTGAAGAACAATAAATCAACAAGTAGTGTAGACACGCGGTATTTAAGTGGTAGATAAGAGGAATTGCACTCCCCGACAATGTACTAGTTTTTAGTTAGGAACAATTTAGACAACATCACAGGGGGTTCACTTAAACTAACCCAACGAATCTGCGTAACTAAATATATTCAGACATCTTATATAATTGATCAGACTTGCAGCTGTGTAGGCTTAGATCCTTCGCCCATCCATGAAGGGATTGTATTTTAAAAAATGCTCATTTGAATCGCATATTAAATTTTGTCTGATTCTCTTTCTTAGGTGAAAGAGGTACGAAGATTGACACACAAACACAACGAAACACAAATTAAATATGTCGATGGCTCAATTACCTACAAATCATAACACAAGTAAGAGAAAGATTGGTTGCCTCCCCAATATCTCATCTGGCTCTGGCTGGGCCGGCAACGCGCGTGTCGCGTGTTACTCTGCTTGTGTTGCAAGCATCCGTAAACTGAAATTACTTACTAAGCTACTATTAAAAATAAACAAAAAACTCTACCTATAATCGATTTAGCACCAATCGCTCTACGGACAGCCTCAATAGAAACCTGTGCCAAAGAAAAACAAAATTTAAATAAAAATGACAATTAATAAAACACAAATCACCAAAGCAAAGCACCCAGTACGCACCTAAATGAGCGTGAAAATGAATTCGTATGGAGTTTGAAACGCGTAAGCGTCTTGTTTTTATGGGTACTAGGCAACGGTTAACTTAAAAAGATAGACACATACATAAATAAATATTAAACACCCAAGACTCGAAACAATCATTCGTATTTTTCATAAAAATATCTTAGGATTGATTTTTTGGAGTCTTTTTGTATTTTTTATTTCAACTCCAAATTTGTTACTTTTACGGGAATCTCGTGAAACCATATCGAAAACACAAACTGAGACATGGATGCACAGAAACCCAGAAAAAGAGACCAGCACTGGGAATCGAACCCAGGTCCTCAGCAATCCGTGCTGCGTGTTATAACCCCTACACCACTGCTGGACAGGAATCTAGACACGATTTTTTCCTATGCATACATATCTCAGGTTGCTTATTTCTACTATGCTACTTAAGCAGCAGCACTAGCGACATCTATGTTTCGTCAAGAGACGTCACATTATTTCGGAACTACAGCATCAAGCAGGCAGGATTAGCGATCAAGATGGTGGTAGCAATCCGGGCGGACCTTGCACAAGGTCCTACCACCTGCTAATGAGTGCTAATTAATGTGTTCATAAACCAATAGGAACGCTTTATATACCTCGCCTCGCTCCGCTCAGCTGTTTCCAGCAGAGCGGAGCTGTGCGAGGCGAGGTAAATGAAGCGTTCCTATTGGTTCACGAAAACCACATTCCCCTCAACACATCCTCGCACATCTCTCGTGGAAACTCAGTAACGCATTTACTGCCGCCGACGCATATATGCGTTTTTGGAACTTCACCCAGTGCCGCTGTCATAATTATTCATACATTTTGAACGCACATGTGCGTCGGTGGCAGTGAATGCGTTAACCGAGCGGTCAAAATGCTCCAATTACCAATCACCGTTTTCTATTTAAGTTACCATAAAAGTTCCCATTATATACTGGTCAGAAAAAAATAGCAGCTAATGAGGGTTTTCACAGAGGCGAAATATCGCTAGATGGCGTTAGCATCGTGAGCTCCGTTTGACGTTTGCTCGCGATTGGCTCATTTAGTTATTTAACCAATCACGAGCAAACGTCAAACGGAGCTCACGATACTAACGCCATCTAGCGATACTTAGCCTCTGTCAAAACCCTCATTGAGTTTCATCGGTGAAACGAGATCAATACCATCCATTTGATCGGATGAAAAGTATTTATAGTGTTATGTTATATTAACAAAACAAGTTTTCAAACAAGGAATGTTACGAACTATATTTTTTTGAAAGAAAGAAAGAAAGAAAATACATTTATTTAACGCCATAAAAAACAAACATAGGAACAAACAACAAATAAAGACATACATGACGCTAAACAGGCATTTTCCATTTTGATTTTACCAATGAAACTCCGTGGTCCGTGGCCTCTATTTTCTTTTGGTAGTATAATTAGTTCTAATTATAAATGTTAGATGAAAGGTAGATAGCATGCAAATTTTAAAAATACATTGTTATTTTCTGCCAATTGATTGGGAGTCCAAATAAAAATATGTGCAAAACACCAAATGTAAATCATCAAAGTCAAAAATATTGTAACCCTAATGGACTTTCATGTCAGTCGGGTGCGGTTAAAGTACGAACTGTAATTTTTGACCGGAAATCAATGACGATAATGTACAGTCAACTACAAAGATATCGATACGGCCAATGTTGCAAAAATATGTATACACGACCTCAATATTAAGTTAGCAAAGCGTGTACGTATTTTTATAACTTTGACCGTTTCGAAATCTATGTAGTTGACTGTACATTCTGACAATAGACTGGTGGACTAAAATGTTTTAATTAGTAGAAGTTAATAGTAAGCCGTGGTGGCCTAGTGGTTTGACCTATCGCCTCTCAAGCAGAGGGTCGTGGGTTCAAACCCCGGCTCGCTTACATTTCAAATTTACCACGAGCTTTGCGGTGAAGGAAAACATCGTGAGGAAACCTGCACAAACCAGCGAAGCAATTCAATGGTGCGTGTGAAGTTCCCAATCCGCACTGGGCCCGCGTGGGAACTATGGCCCAAGCCCTCCTGTTATGAGAGGAGGCCTGTGCCCAGCAGTGGGACGTATATAGGCTGGGATGGAGTTAGTAGTAAAATATATAGACAGTTAAAGCTCCACGTGATGTGACCCCGAGCGACACTTTTTAGCACGTCGTGACGTCACCGGCCCACACTCCCGAACTTTGGCCCGCATCATCTTTTTCATTTTTTGTTTGATATACGAAAGAAAAAATACGTGTCTGATGTTAAAATTGATAAACTGACGAAATAAATAGAATATTTGTTAGCCAGGAAACTATCCAGTTCTATATAATTCTAGAAACATTTTTTGCATATTTATATAATACTAGCTTTTGCCCGCGGCTCCGCCCGTGTAATTCGATTATCCCGCGCTGCTCCCTTTGGGAGCTGTGCATTTTTTTCCAGGATAAAAAGTCTGGCCCATAAACTATCTCTATGTCAAAAATCACGTCGATCCGTCGCTTCGTTTCGACGTGAAAGACGAACATTTATAATATTAGTATGGATTAGCGTCACAAACAAAATGCATTGGAAATTTAGGTAGGACACTTGTTTTCGTACTCATGATTCTTAGGAAAAAAAAACAATTACAGGTATAATTTCAAACAGAAATTCCCAAAAACAAACAGACAGAATACATGTTAAAGACATACACAAATTACGTACAATATTAATATGTATATCTTAATACTTACCTTACAAAGTATTAGTACAAACACTTCACTCGCGATGTTAAAAATCATGCTTCTTTCTGAACTTACGGACATTTTCACTATAATATATACATAATATAGCTTTTTCTTATTTGGAATCACAGGTATTCATTTCATACAAAAAAAGATACATTCTTTGTTGTTTCTTTAAAAAAAATATGGCTCTGTCCATTCGAGGACAATTTTGCCAGTGTCTAGTAGTTTTTGCCGTTGTACGTTAAAAAAGTCTAGAAAACGAAATATGAGAGGTAATGGTGGATGAACGATGACAGCGCGAATCCAAGATACATTCTTAATTTTTCACTCGATTCTTACGTGTCAGTTCTGTGACGAACCTATAAATTATGACAATGTCACAAAACTGACAAAAAAATAAGGGCATTTTATTTTATTTATCAAAAAGAATTATAGTTGAGATTTGAAATAAGAAAAATCCCCAAAAAAAAGAGGGTGTGTAGATCTCATAAAGGAAGCATTTTACGCGTTTCTACACTGCCTGAAATACCTACTCTAAAATATGTTTCAGTTCTCTTAAATATAAGTTAACTGGAGGTACGAACAGACCCTTTTAAGTCATAAGTTCACCTTTAAGTTATGCACACATTATAAATAAGTGAAAACACCAGTCAAAAAACATTTTTACTTTTTTTTTTTTTATTCAACTGGATGGCAAACGAGCAAGTGGGTCTCCTGATGATAAGAGATCCCCACCGCCCATAGACACCTGCAACACCAGGGGGATTGCAAACCTAAGAGGCCTAAGATGGGATACCTCAAGTGCCAGTAATTTCACCGGCTGTCTTACTCTCCACGCCGAAACACAACAGTGCAAGCACTGCTGCTTCACGGCAGGATTAGCGAGCAAGATGGTGGTAGCAATCCGGGCGGACCTACTACCTACTACCTACTTCAATGTTACTTATTCCAAAAAATATTTGACTTGACTGAAGAATTGTATCACCCTGTAAATAAACAGCGAATGCGGTAGAAAATAACTGTGTATTTTTAAAAAATGCTGCTATCATCCCAATGAAAAAACACCCACGAATTTGTCCCATATGTCAAAAAAAAATTATTAATTTTATTTCACCAACTCATACAAGTATAGATAATGCGATGGCTACTGTGATAATGGACCAATACATCACCTTATATACATTTTAATGCAAGTACGGAAATACTTCAACAAAAATTCATAACAGTTTGATGTTCATAAATCAAAAATTTGACTTGGGCTTTAGGAGGATATTGTAAATTTCAGTAACGTTGCATAAAAACACTCGAGTCAAATGTCTCAATGAGGGCTATCGCGAATGAATTCGCCGCTAGAGGCGCTAGTGTAGCGTGAGGTCTCCGAAATGTCAAATCTCATAGTTTTTGGGTGAGCTACGCGGGTTTATTTAGAATTAGAATAATTTTGTGAATATTTTGCAATATCTGTAATTAATTATGGCAAATATGCGTTCCGGGGCAATGAATGTCTGTGTTTTGAGACAGTTTTGTCTTTCGGAAACCTTTGTCCTCCCTTTTTTCCGATCAAAACGGGGACTATGCAACACTGTGGCATGCTCGATATTTATATGGTACGGTTTTAAGGTGTATTAAATATGATTTTAATATAAACTTTGTTTCCACGTCCGTAATAACAGACTTTCAAAACCATACTTAAAAACCTCACGCAACAGTGCGCCATCTAGTGAGACAAAAACGATAGCCCTCATTGTAGCGGGTGAAATTTCACATTTTATCCCAATCCGAATAAAAAGTAGCCTGTGTTATTCCAGACGTCCAACTATACACATGCAAACTTTCGCATTAATAATATGATACACTCATCAAAAGCGCCTAAGGATATTCTTTATCCTTAGACAGTTTTCAACTTCAATATACTTAGCCTCCTTTAAAACTTAATGTCTCATAGATAAAGTTGAATTTGTTTTTTTCAAAATTGAATGATACAGAGAAAATGACACTTTATCAAAAGATTCCTTTTTCAAAAGATATAAGTTCTATTGCTAACAATATGTACTAGTATTATCACTTAGAACCCCAGGAGGTTAAGCATGTTACTACCGAGTCAAAACATCACATTTTTCTAGGGATAAACAATATTCCAAAACCTTTTTGATGTGTGTTAGTAGTATTAGGATTTACCGCTAATATTAAAAGAAAAAAAGCCCATTATTAGTCTATAGTCAAAATTAAGGCAGAGATCGGTTATCCAGCTGCTATAAAGCATAAAATCAGTTTAGACTCACCCTGTGGAGGCCCGCCGTAGGCCGGGGCGCCGTACGCCGGCGGGGCCCCGTACGCCCCGTACGCTGGAGGCTCCGACTGAAAAAAAATACCACGTATTAAAAAATCTACTATTGGTTTGCCAATGAGTGGGAGCAAAGAAAAAAATAATATTTTTTTCGCCAAAATTCGGCACAAAAAAAATTCTTAACCCACACCCATTCCACCCATATGCAGGGATGGCACAGGCCATACTAAACTTTACACAGACCGTCCTAAACCTTACACAGTCCATCCTAAACCTTACACACGCCTACCATGCACTCACCATGTACATCTGCTGCGGCGGCTGCGCGCCTTCAAAGGCGATGACCTGCATCATAACGTCGCCGTCAACGGTCAAGTGGCTGATGCGCTGGTACGGCACGCGGTGCGGGAACTCGCAGAAGTGGGCGCCGTTCAGCGCCACCTGGTGGTACAAAGTAATCATCATCATCATCGCAGCCTATATACGTCCCACTGTTGGGCACAGGCCTCCTCTCAATTCAATGAGGGCTATCGCGTATGAATTTGCCACTAGAGGCGCTAGTGTAGCGTGAGGTCTCCGAAATGTCAAATCTCATAGTTTTTGGGTGAGCTACGCGGGTTTATTTATAATTAGAATAATTTTGTGAATATTTTGCAATATCTGAAATTAATTATGGCAAATATGCGTTCCGGGGCAATGAATGTCTGTGTTTTGAGACAGTTTTGTCTTTCGGAAACCTTTTTCCTCCCTTTTTTCCGAACAATGCAACACTGTGGCATGCTCGATATTTTTATGGTACGGTTTTAAGATGTATTAAATATGATTTTAATCTAAACTTTGTTTTCACGCCCGTAATAACAGACTTTGAAAGCCGTACTTAAAAACCTCACGCAACAGTGCGCCATCTAGCGAGACAAAAAACGATAGCCCTCATTCAATTGGGATGTCCCAATTTTTACAACAAATAATAAATCGAAAACCATTTGGAGAAATAGGCTTCGTGAAGCGTTTTCAGAAATCAGATTCCAATAATGTGATAAACTGATTTAAATAAACAAAATTTAAGTAATGACCCTCATTTGACCCCTAGAGTATCTCGTCACAAAGGCAGTTATAAAGCGGGTCTACACTCATAAGCAAATTGACAATTTGAAATGTTCCTGTCCTGCTTATAATAGCAAAGAGTGACAAAGATAGAATTTTAATCACATTATGCGCAACTGGCCTTAAACAGTTGTCATTTATCGTCAAGTCCGAAATGTATACGAGTATTTCCAATGTATTTTTACAAATTAAATTATTAAATTACTATGTTACAAGTAAAAACAAAAGAATTTAAATATCAGATTTTTTAAAAAGATATCTATTTACTATCACACCATTAAATAAACAAAGGAATAATCGAGGCTAAAAGAAGAGAAATATAATAAAACTATTTGTCATGGTTCATTTAGGACCCTAAACCGTGCTTGAATTATTGTCAAATTGTAATGCCACAGATTATGTTATATACGACCTGAATTTTTCCAGGCAATGGAATGTGGCTGTCTCACTGTGACGTCATCCAGCGTATTTCGTAAAAAAATATATATAAAAATAAATACTTATCCAAATTCAAAATCAATGAAAATGAAATCTTAAAATATCCTATTCTTTCCAAAAATAAGATAAAAACTATAGGTTTTATTTTTTTGGTGCATCCCAATTATAATTGAATATTATGTTTTTGTTCTCGTCTTGCTGAGTCGTGACACAGGAGATTCTACCATGATGCCACAGACAGAATTTGGCGTCAAACTAAACGCCCCTCTTCTAGGGGGTTTACTAACCTTGATGGAATGCGGCTCGCAGAGCAGCAGCGCCTCGAAATTGTCCCCCCTGTTGAGCGGCATGCCACCTCCGGTCTCCTCCATGCCCCAAGCCATGGCAGTAAGGTGGTTCCTGACGACGCACTGCTCCACGAAACGGAAGTTGAGGTGGAGGGCTATGTCGTCCCGGGGGTCCGTGTTGGGCCCGCATTGGAGGTTGATGGCGAATCTGGGGGCACAGGATAAAAGTGTGTTAGATCAATTTCCCAGAATCGATATTTCCTTGTAGCAAAATTTCCGTTCTCATTCTTTCCCAAATGCTTTTTTTCCCAATATCCTTTTTTACTGAATCTTACTTTCACAATGAGGGCTATCATTTTTTTTGTCTCACTAGATGGCGCACTGTTGCGTGAGGTTTTTAAGTATGGTTTTGAAAGTCTGTTATTACGGGCGTGGAAACAAAGTTTAGATTAAAATCATATTTAATACACCTTCAAACCGTACCATATAAATATCGAGCATGCCACAGTGTTGCATAGTCCCCGTTTTGTTCGGAAAAAAGGGAGGAAAAAGGTTTCCGAAAGACAAAACTGTCTCAAAACACAGACATTCATTGCTCCGGAACGCATATTTGCCATAATTAATTACAGATATTGCAAAATATTCACAAAATTACTATAATTCTAAATAAACCCGCGTAGCTCACCCAAAAACTATGAGATTTGACATTTCGGAGACCTCACGCTACACTACACTAGCGCCTCTAGCGGCGAATTCATTCGCGATAGCCCTCATTGCGTTTTTTCCTAAACAGAATCGACACAGACACATTGGTTGGTTTAGGTTATGTTAATTTAGCATCAACCCGAAGGGCTAAAACTACGCAAAGTAGGAGCTCCGTCGGCATTGTGTCTGTGTCGATTCTGATTGGATAAAAACGTTACTGTGAAAATAAGCTTCAGCAAAACACCATAGTGGGAAAAAAACATTTGGGGAAAAATGCGAATGGAAATTTTGCTATTAGAAAATTTATCTAACAAACCAGGATAAGTACTTATTTAATTCCTCCTTCTTTTAATTCCGTACCCAAAGGGTGCCAACGGGACCCCAGTACTGAGACTCCGGCTGTCTGTCAGAGCCCTACGTCTTAAGCCGTAATAGCTAGACACTTGAAATTTTCACAGATTATAACAAATGCTAAAAATAACAAAGTTAAAAATTAAAGGGGCTGTCATACAAGAAACGTGTTATTTTTATATATGAAGGGGAAAACGAGCATGCGGATCACCTGATGGGAACGCTAGGGGTATCCACAGGTGCATTGCCAGCCCTTTCAGAGACTGATAGGCTCGTTTATATATTTCGATCATTATAAAAAAAATGGCATTATTTCATACGAACATTGCGAGAAAAGTTATGCTAAATGAGTGGTTATGTAATGAAAATGTTATGCTTTTCAAAAGTTATGCATTTTGTTGTTACATTTTATTGCTGGAACATTTTGTAATACATAATCATCATCATATCAGCCCTCTTACATCCACTGTTCCCCCATACACCCCCCACACACACTTCCCCCATAGACCTCCAATTGCTTTGGTCGGAAGCAACCTGCATTCATTTCCATCCCAGCCTATATACGTCCCACTGCTGGGCCCAGGCCTCTTCTCAGAACAAGAGGGCTTGGGCCATAGTTCCAACGCGGGCCCAGTGAAAAATTAATGTGGGCAAAATTTACCACTGAATTGCTTTGCAGGTTTGTGCGTGCAGGTTTCCTCACGATATTTCCCTTCACCGCAAAGCCCGTGGTAAATTTTAAATTGAATTCATAGGTGCGAGCCAGGATTTGAGAGGCGATAGGTCAAACCACTCGGCCACCACGGCTTCGAACCGTTAACCGGTTGTTATTAAAAAAGTATTAACACTTATGCTGATTACCTCTGGGCGCCGGGCGGCACGTTGCCCTGGAACCGCATCATGCGACCCGGGAACATGCCCCCGGGGATGGGGTGCACGCATGGGATCACCTGGAAATGCAAGAGGATCAGCTTAGTCGGGCCTTAATGGTGCTGAGCATTCAGGCTTCGGAAGAGGGCATCCGGGTCTGGGACTTAGACCCGGGGTTTCCACAGGGAATGTTTTTGTATAATCATGTATGTTAGGAAGAACATATGTGATTTTCCCACTAACGTCGATAAGCCGAAGGCTACTAGAAAGACAGGGAAGCTTAAAGTTCCATCTTACAGACTGGCTAAAACCAAAAAGTCGTTTCTGGGAAATTGCATACGTTTTTATA
The DNA here is from genome assembly GCF_025370935.1 of Choristoneura fumiferana. Classification (NCBI taxonomy): domain Eukaryota; kingdom Metazoa; phylum Arthropoda; class Insecta; order Lepidoptera; family Tortricidae; genus Choristoneura; species Choristoneura fumiferana. The sequence goes on along the minus strand of NC_133497.1, from coordinate 9,964,276 downwards.
ATAAAATTCCAAAAAATATTATAAATGAAACAGATACAAAATTCAGATCTATTGTCAAGAAGACATATCTGGAAATAATTCCAATCCGCATTAGCGATCCCTTCAAATAGCGAACCTACTGTGTTAAAAATTAAGTTGTGTTAAATACTTGTGATGTATAAATATCATTTGATAGTATTGTAAATCTGTTTAAAAAATATACCTTGTTGAGTTTCTTTTTTTTTTCTATTTTTTTTGAGGCTTAAGTGCACTTGTGTGACTATGCCAGCCTCTTTGAAAGACTCGATGTCCACATTCATCAAACACCTATTGCGATGTCCAGATTAACAGAGAGTTTTTACGTACCGGTGGTAGATTTTTTTTTGGACATTCATAGGTGATTATCTTTGACTTTGATACTTGCTCGTGCAAATTGGAATTTGCGAACACTCTCCTCGCATGCACATCTCTGGTTAAAACGCAGTCTTAGATAAGCAATACCTACTCGGTTTTCACTGCAATTGTCATTGTTCACATTGTTTTGCTTCTCAAATATTTATCTTTAGATAAACTATCTGCCACAACAATAGTCTGTGATGATAAACAAATAATAAATAAATACTTGGCAACAGTGGAAGCGTGCTGGCCCATAACCTAATAAAACAACATATTTTTTCTGTGAAAGCTGACCAGAAACGGTTTTATTATAAAAAAATATCCAGAGACAAGAAGCTACAAACTTACAGCTACAGATGGCGCCAGGTTGCTTATTTGGTGTTACCATTGTTAATAACATATTTCCAACAACTTAGGCTAAAACTCGAAAAAACGCGATTTCTGGGAGATAAAACCAAGCTCGAACGATTGCATGTCCCCAAAAAACACCTACATACCAATTTAATTGAAATTAGCACTTTCCAAAATACCCGAAACAAATAAATAAATATACAAGAATTGCTCAATTTAAGATAAAAGATATGTAGTCTTAAGAGACGCAAAATATTGGACGCGGCTACGGATTGAACTCCAGAACCCCGTCAACTGTGAAACTTTGTTAATGAGGAAGAGAGCAGTCAGTGGACTTCTCATTCCAAACGCCATACTACACGTAACAGATTTGCTTATGGTTGAATGTACCGATTGCAGATGTTACATGATACATGTACATTATACACCATGTTTTTCTTGATTTCTGTTAACTAGGACAGAGTCCACAGCGAAAAACAAACTGAAACATGGATTGGATGCACAGAAAAAACCCAGAAAAAGAGACCAGCACTGGGAATCGAACCCAGGTCTTCAGCATTCCGTAGCCTGCTTTTTTCTTAGTCACTTAAGCAGCAACACTAGCGACATCTATGTTTTTAGCTCTCATCGCAAGACATCAACACTCCTTCGGAACTAACTGCTCACCCAGACCAGATTGGATTTCATGGGATGTCCATAAAAGTAACTAATTTGGAGTTGAAATAAAAAATACAAAGACTCCAAAAACTAATCTTAGAGTGCACAGTTGTGCACGGTAGGGTTGATATAATTTCCAAAATAAAGCTGGTGACACCTATCTAGGTTATGTGCACCACATCTGTTTAAAAATCTTTTAACTGAAGGGAATAAATTAAGTATCTTTCACCTAATTGATAATCAGTTTGATTCTCATCCTAATATGTGGAATATTTGTATTGTATTGTATAAAACTCTTTATTGTACATAAGATAAAAAAGATAAAACTAACAGTTAAAAAGATAAAGCTATGGCTAACTTGTCCCTTAAAAGAGATCTCTTCCAGGTAACCTTTGAACAATCAATAGGACATCAGAAACAAGAAAACTACAATGGAAAAATTAATGAATTGAATTGATATGATCTACTTTTATCTTGGTGCACTTGTGTCTAAAAATAGAACAAGAAATGGCTGAAAGTTTATCTATTTTTAAGATATGTAATTAATACAATTATAAGTACAAAACATCAAGGAAAATGTAGTTGAGGAGTATCATTAAAGAATGTACCACAGAGTAGACAATTCAGAATTTATTTATAGTCATTAAGTACCACAAATTTGCAGCTGCGACATATGGAAATGAGCTAAACATCTACCAATGCTAAAGCTCCATTTTAAGGAAATCATGGCCATGTATAATGAAGTTACAAATTGATATTTGCTTTATCGCATGTGTCGCGACGGGAAAAGCAAACAAAATATGAATTAATAACGCGGAAAATATGCTTTTTTTTAATGTACAGGAAAAACCCGGCCTTGGAATGCATTCAGCCACGTAAAACGGCAATATCCTTACGAAATCGTTACACCCGTAGCTCGATTAAACGTTTTCACGGCTTTTATTGCAGCCAATTGTCTGTTATTCGGCCGGATGCCCTTGAAAACGCCGAAAGACGCGCCTATGCGACACACTCGAGCTTAGAAATGCGTTGAACAAATAAAAAAATAGATTAACTTACTGGATTGTAAATCGGTGGAGCTGCCATGTTTTCTAGTATTTTTATCGGAGATTAAACAGCAGTACTTCTCAGCACAACTGTAAGGTGCTTATTTGGGTATTACACCTAAAATTACGCACTGGAAACGCCTAGAGCACAAATATATTTCGGCCCGATTTCAATTGAAGTATGCGTCATAGCACGTCATATGACAGCACGATCGTTTTCTATTATTTACGTTCAGCTACGTAGCACGAAGATCAACCAATGGGAACAGCGTGCGTTGTTAAAGGAAGTCTGCTATTGGGCCGTGAAACCGGTTTTGACAGAGGGAAAAACATTCCGTCTTACAGACCAACTCTTTGATAGGACAGTTTTACCATGTTTTACAATTCGCATTCGATGCTAAATACATTTTTGATTTCTAATTGTTGTCTTAGACATACGATAAAAATACAATGAAAACAAGTAATGACATTAAAAGCATTACGTAATTTGTTAAATTATATCAAATTTATTTCCCTCTTTCAATCTAATTATTGCGTAGAATGGAGCATAATTTTTTTTTTTAAATAGCAATCAAAGCGCGGTGTTGTGGCGATAAGATAGTGGCCTGCACAATCCAAAATAAATTCTATATTATTAATAAAAACATAACAATAAGAACAATTATGGTACACCAATACACTTTATTTCATCCTATGCTACAACTATGTATCTAAAAATCAACTTAAAATTCCATAATGAGTACCTATTTTCAAACTGGAAATCCATCTATGAAATCAATATTCACATACATATATGACACTATTTAAATTAAAATGATTTTTTATGAGGAACATTTTTCATATTTAGTGGCGCCATCTCTTATTGAGTAGCTGAACTGTCGAACAAAAATTAAAAGTTTCAAATAATAATAAATATTTCAAAGTAGCACAGCATTAGAATTTGATTTGATTTTTTTCACTCGCCGGCCTCGCCGCTTTAAGATAGTGCTTTATTCCGGTTTTGGCTGCCATTTAGTATTTACAATGCCACCGTACTTAATCGAACTTTAAATGTTAGGAGAATTTGTGCTGAGATAAACCGAAAAAGTTATACTTGCATTTATAGGGATCATTGTTTCTTGAGGTTTCATGTGACAGATTTCTGAGAAATAAGAGATTTCAACCCACTTGAGTTTCATCGGTAGATATTTAATTAAATCAAAAATACATTTGTGTTTCCATCAGAATACATTTAATGAGGGTTTTCACAGAGGCGAAATATCGCTAGATGGCGTTAGTATCGTGAGCTTTTGACGTTTGCTTGCGATTTGCTCATTTAGTTGTTGTTTTTTAGAAAAATATGGCGCTGTCCATTGGAGGACAATTTGGCCAGTGTCGAGTAGGTTTTGCCGTTGTACGGTAAAAAAAATCTAGAAAACGAAATACGAGACGTAATCGTGGATGAACGATGACAGCGCGAAGTCAAATTCGCTCATTTAGTTATTTAACTAATCACGAGCAAGCGTCAAACGGACCTCACGATACTAACGCCATCTAGCGATATCTGGCCTCTGTGAAAACCCTCTTTGAATGAAAAGTATTTGTATTATGCCAGATATTTTTTTTTCTGCTAGGTACATGTTATTAGTATTTTCGTTTTATCAATGAAACTCCAGTGGCCTCTATTTTATTTTGGGTAGTATATCTATCTCTATGTGTATACTAGCGTTTATCCGCAGCTTCGCACGCAGAAACCAATAAAACTAACAGTTGAATTTAACTTATGCGATTAACTCTACATTCTATTATTGGTTCATGGAAAACATTCCTCGCAACACATCCACGCACATCTCTGGTGGAAACGGAGCCTAAGAGCGTTTTCACATTATCCGATCCGATATCGGTATCGGACGACGATACTATATCGGGGCAAATAAAATGTATGAATTATGTACCTGTCTTTCACATTGTCCGGCCCGATATCGGATATGTTCACGGCACCATCGGACGCCCGTGCTGTGGGACGATAAAGTTTGTATGTGTGCTATGCGTGTATCTAAATTATCTCAGTGTGCGCAGAGCCCGATGCGTGGCGGCCATTTTGAGCCTGCCGTATCGGAACGATTTCGTCGGGAATATTTGAAAGCAGCAGGGCTACTACGAAAGTACTACTCGAAGTTCGTGTCGTGCGGTCCCTCTGACACTTATACTATTTAATACGAGAGCGAGAGGGACGGTACGATACGAACTTCGAGTTTGGAGTTTCGTAGTAGCCCTGCAGCACATTGTGTCGGCTATCGGATGTCGTCTATCGTCGTCCGATAATATCGGATCGGATAATGTGAAAACGCTCTTAAACTCCGTTTAAGCCGAGTTTAGACATGCGAGAAAAATTGTGCAAGTTGCATTACATTGGGAGGCCGTAAAGCCAACGAGTTTGTAGTGGTCAATCCAGCGCCGCAATGTACCTAATACAACTTGCATGATTTTTCTCGCAAGTCTAAACTCAGCTTTAATAGGGCTAAGTTAAGAAATAAAACTAAAACAATATTTTGGCACTTTATTACGTCTCTACAATAACTTCACTCGTGGGGTTCGGCACAACTTGCAGCGGAGGTACGGGACCCTGAAAAATAATAAATCTTTTAGAATAAGTCTCTAGACTGGCCAACGAAAGCTGTCCCAGACAAACCGCGGCAAATAAAAAAAAAATGAGGCTGGCAACACTTGCTGTACACTGATTAAACGATGTTGATACTTAAATATTTATTTAAATTTTCCAGATATTCAATTATTACTCAAGACTTCAAGCTGCATCAACATTCATTGTGATTATAGTAATGTGTGAAAGTTGATGATGCACTGTAGTAGTCCCTTGGTCAATTTTATGACCTTTGTCAGTGCCCATTTACGTACAGTCCAGACGCATCAATTTTTAGACCATTTTGACTAGATTGGCATTGGATATAATATTTTCAATGGAGTTCAAAATGGAAAATGATATAAGATTATGTTAGAATTAAAATGTTAGAAGATCTTCTAACATTCTTTATTTTTAACATAATCTTATAACATTTTCCATTTTGAGGATGGTAGGAGGTTGATTTAAACAAAAAATAATTTATTTATTTCTTAAAGCAGAAATATCAAAATTATCTAAGCCGGGCTAGAATGACAATGTCAATTTTGAGAGTCTCAAAAATGATACCAGATTAAAGTTTCGTAAAAAATGCGTGAACAGTTTTCGCTGGTTAGAATCTAGCCACTACACCAGTCTCCAAAGTGACGAAGTGATAACGCCTCCTTGTGGGCGCTGGAGGCCTAGAGGGGGGCGGTAAGGGGCCCGATAAAATCTTCACCTTTGTGCCCTCATACCTTTTTTTTTTTTATACGACTGGAAGGCAAACGAGCAAGTGGGTCTCCTGATGGTAAGAGGTCACCACCGCCCATAAACATCTGCAACACCAGGGGTATTGCAAACGCGTTGCCAACCTAGAGGCCTAAGATGGGATACCTCACGTGCCAGTAATTTCACCGGCTGTCTTACTCTCCACGCCGAAACACAACAATGCAAGCACTGCTGCTTCACGGCAGGATTAGCGAGCAAGATGGTGGATACCTACCTACGGTCTTCTTTATCAGGGTCAAGTTCACCAAATGATACTTTCTGAATGTAAATACTTGACTTGATGTTAAAAATGCCAAAATCGCTATAGGTGTGCTTTAAAAATTTCTCAAAGATCCCATCATCAGATCCTGACTTGGTGTCAATGGGACCACCTCGAAAGTATGTCCTTTAGAACGAAAAAAGAATTTTGAAAGTCGGCCCACAATTGGCGGAGTTATCGCGTGACAAACATACACTCGAATTGAGAACCTCCTCCTTATTCGAAGTCGGTTAATAACCCTGTATTTAGTCTTGATGGTGTGTTTTGCAGTACATACCAAATAATAGTTATTTATGTGGCTGGTGCATAATGAGAGGCATTAAAGTACGAGTGTGGTTTGGCGAGTTTCATAATAAGATCACACGAGTATTTTAATGCCTAGTTATGTATAGCCGCATACATAACTTTATCTATATGGCCTGTATTTTACTAAATGTAAACATTAAGATGCACTGTCTTTAATGTGAACATTTAAGTATGCAACCCGCAGATACCAGGTTTCTTAATAAAGGCCATTTGATAGTCGTTTCTGAACATATAATAGGGAAGTTATGATATGCATGTAGATAAACGTTTTTATCTATCTATCTATGTAATATTATGATTGTGAGGTGATTTGTGCGCAGGAACAATGTGTAACAGGGGGCGGGGGGTGCTAAAAATAGTCAAACGTGTCTGACATATGTCAATGTCAATTATTCTTATCTTTTTCATTACATGTACTGTTGCCATGATAATGTGGGCTACAGAGCCAACTAATATCTATTTTTGTATTTGTTTTGTGTGACTTTCCGTAATGAGGGCTATCGCGTATGAATTCGCCACTAGAGGCGCTAGTGTAGCGTGAGGTCTCCGAAATGTCAAATCTCATAGTTTTTGGGTGAGCTACGCGGGTTTATTTGTGAATATATTGCAATATCTGAAATTAATTATGGCAAAATGCGTTCCGGGGGCAATGAATGTCTTGTTTTGAGACAGTTTTGTCTTTCGGAAACCTTTGTCCTCCCTTTTTCCGAACAAAACGGGACTATGCAACACTGTGGGCATGCTCTATATTTTTATGCACGTTTTAAAGTGTATTAAATATAATTTAAATCTAAACTTTGTTTTCACGCCCGTAATAGCAGACTTTGAAAGCCATACTTAAAAACCTCACGCAACAGTGCGCCATTTAGTGAGACAAAAAACGATAGCCCTCATTTCACTCTTCTGTGGCCCGGCGGAAGACCAGTGCTGGTTTTCAACCAGCGATATGCTGAGTCGGCACCTTTTCATAGCGGCAACAACTTCTTATATTTTCCTAACCTATGTAATGTGTCACTGCTGTTATAAATAAATTATTTTCTTTCTTTCTTTACATGTTATAGTTAAATGATATTGTAACGGATAACTCACGTCTTAAACCGAGTTTAGCTCGACATGTTTCGGGCACGACTTTCTCACGAGCACGACTGCCCGACGAAGCTAACACCGGCGCACAACTACCCGCATTTTTATCGTCATTTTTGTCAATGACGATAAAAAAATGATGAATGATGAGTTAAGATGCAACGCTTGTGCAAGGTCCGCCCGGAATTGCATACCCACCATCTTGCTCGTATACTGCGTGAAGCAGCAGTGCTTGCACTGTTGTGTTTCGGTGTGGGAGCGTACAGACAGCCGGCGTGAAATTAATGGCACTTGAGGTAATCCCATCTTAGGCCTCGAGTTGGCAACGCATTCTTAATCCCCCTGGTATTGCAGGTGTCAATGGGCGGTGGTGAATCTCTTACATCAGAAGACCCACTTGCTCGTTTATGCCATTCCAGTGAAATAAAAAAAAAAAAAAAAAAAAGATGTGAAGTTATCCGTTAATATGAGTGAGTCCACGGTAGTGTTCATGTTAATAAGTACTCACGAGTGATGCAATTCCGCATATGCTTGACGGCATAGTGCCGGCACGAGTATGCGCGCGCGCACAGCGGACAGCGGTGCAGCGCGGCGCCGTGCACGGCCAGGCGGTGCGCGTGCACGCTGTTGCCCGCCTTGAACACCGCGCAGCATAGCGAG
>NC_133497.1:9945709-9955808 GCF_025370935.1 Choristoneura fumiferana | reverse complement strand
TTAATGAACTTCACGGGTGATTAATGAACTTCACGGGTGATTAATGAACTTCACGGGTGATTAATGAAGTTCACGGGTGATTAATGAACTTCACGGGTGATTAATGAACTTCACGGGTGATTAATGAACTTCACGGGTGATTAATGAACTTCACGGGTGATTAATGTGATTAACCTGTCCTCTGGTAATTTGTTGGGCTCACACGATACAGGCTCGACCTAGTGTGTGAACCACAGTTAAACTTTAGTTCATAAGTAGCATGGCGATGAATATTGTATTGTATATCTCTATGACTGTGTAATCTATTTTGGTAAATAAATCATTATCTTATCTTATCTCTCCCAGAGGCACAAATTTGTGCCCAAAATCCTTCGATCCTGTTATCCTGGGAGATGATAGATTAATTGGGGTGAAATGTTTAATTTGGGTGCCGCTAGGTGGTTTTTAGTGTGATACGGTAAATAATAATAGAGGACACGAGTGATTATTTTGATTAATCAAAGGTATATTGGGGTGACATGTCTAATTTTTACAAAGTTTTTAGTGATATGGTAAAATGACAGAATACGAGTGATTAATATGATTAATTGAGGTGAAATGTGTAATATGGGTGCCGGAAGGTGTGATACGGTAAATAATAGGAGACACGAGTGATGAATTTGATTAATTGAAGTAAAATGTATGATTTGGGTGCCGCTAGGTGGTTTGTAGTTTGGTAAGGTGGAAAATATCAAGAGACACGAGTGATTCATTTCATTAATGAAGGTGAAATGTTTGATTTAGGTGTCGCTAGGTGGTTTTTAGTGTGATACGGTTGAAAATAACAGAGGACACGAGTGATTAATTTGATTAATTAAGGTGAAATGTTTGATTTAGTTGCCGCTAGGTGGTTTTTAGTGTGATCCGGTTGAAAATAACAGAGGACACGAGTGATTAATTTGATTAATAAGCTATGTACTCTATCAATAATATTACCTTGACCCGTTTCTCTGTGCGGTGCGACTGCTTGTGCTGTGCGAGCAGATACGCGGCGTGGAACTTAGCGCCGCACTGCTCACACACAAACGGTTTCTCGCCGCGGTGACGCCGCTCGTGGTTCTAGATTATAAATATCATCATCATCATCATTTTATGTGTACTTAGTACATAGACAGCAGTATTTTAATAATCAGGATTTTTTTAAATTCTATCATTATAAAAAAAACAGTATTACAACTGTGTCTTCAATCACTCAATAGTAGATTATACAACGAGTGCATAAAACGCGCCATTTCACCCGAGACGTTTATATCCACCCGAGCCGCAGACGCAGACAAGGGTTGATAAAACCGGTTGAGAGTATAATCGAGTTTTATGAACAAGTTAGAATAAATAATTAATAATAAACAAGCAATATTATTTTATTAATTAAACAGCAATGTGGAAACAAATGTATATTTCAATCTTTTTATGTTAAATCCGGTCCCTAGTCATTATAGTCAACACAGGCGTCCCCTCACCCTGAGAGCCGCTATGCTCGCGCTGGTAAACTCGCAGTGCTGGCACTTGAACTTCTCGTGGCCATGCTTTGCCCTCAAATGCTCGCTCAGACGCAGTCTGTTGCCGAATTTGCGCCCACAGTGCTGAAGATAAACGAAAAACATGGTACAGGTGTAGAGAGAAAGGCACCATTTTTTTTTTTTTTTTATTTGACTGGATGGCAAACGAGCAAATGGGTCTCCTGATGGTAAGAGATCACCACCGCCCATAAACATCTGCAACACCAGGGGTATTGCAGAGCGTTGCCAACCTAGAGGCCTAAATGGGATACCTCACGTGCAGTAATTCACCGGCTGTCTTACTCTCCACGCCGAAACACAACAGTGCAAGCACTGCTGCTTCACGGCAGGATTAGCGAGCAAGATGGTGGTAGCAATCCGGGCGGACCTTGCACAAGGTCCTACCACATGCCATATTAAAAGAAAGAGATTAGTGATGCATGGATAGATATTTAAAAAAAAACTTAATTCGTACGCCTACTGGCAAAACATAGTGGTTCACATGTTTCAGCTTTCGATGCAAAAAAACAACCGGCCAAGAGCGTGTCGGACACGCCCGAAATAGGGTTCCGTAGCCATTACGCAAAATTAAGTAACATTTTTCTAAGGATTTCGTATTTTATACGGAATATTCCAAGTTTAGGTATATATTATACCTTAGGCTGCTATTTACTCTTAAACTACTAATAATTCTCAAGAAAACTTAACCGTTATAGTTTTCTATGTAAGATTGATATACTTACCACCAATATGATTTTTTTTTCAAATTTTTTGATTGATTTAAATGAAAATTTGCACTTTAAAGTTGAATATTTTGCAAACAAATCACTGAATTTACTTTACACTTGTATTTTGTGTACTTATGTAATTTGCGAAATGCGAATAAACGTTTTCTATTTCTATTTCTTTTATTTGAATCGAAAAATCGTTTTAGCAACCCCCTACTGATTTTAAAAGACCTTTCCAACGATACCCACACTACAAGGTTGGATGAGAAAAAAAAATCACCCCCACTTTACGTCTATGGGAGGTACTCTAAAAAAAATTGTTTTTGAATTTTTAATTGTACTATTTTGTCGGCATAGCTTACATCTAAATTCGTGGAAAATTACAGCTTTTCTAGCATTGATAGTCCTTGGGCAAAGCCGCGGATGGACGGACAGACAGACAGACATGGCGAAACTATAAGGGTTCCGTTTTTGCCATTTTGGCTACGGAACCCTAAAAACTTAATTCGTACGCCTGCTGGCAAAACATAGTGGTTCACATGTTTCAGCTTTAAGATCGATGCAATGTACCTATGTTAAACAATAAAAAACCTTATTCTGATAGACTGACCCCCCCCCCCTCACATACCTCGCACACGGGTCCCAGCCCCCTGTGTTTGACGGCCACGTGGCTGCGCAGACTGGCGCGCTGCATAGTCTTGTGGCACACGTCGCATTGCGTCAGCTCGCGACCCTGAAGTACAAGCAAATAAGTTATTTATGATACAAGTGCGGAATGTAGTCGTGTCGATTTGAAAGCCTCGCTTCGCTCGAGTTTTCAGATCACCGGCACTCGCCGCGAATTCTCTTCAATAAATACGTCTCAACGAAACTCACAAAGAAGATTTTCATCACAGAATTATCCGTTTCAATAAAAATATAAATTAAAAAATATAATATTTACACTTTTACTAATTTCTTGTTTTGAAACGTAACGTCCGGATGGCCAAGTGGTTAGAGAACCTGAATACAAAGCTTGAGGTCCCGGGTTCGATTCCCGGCCGGGGCAGATATTTGTATGCATAACACAAATGTTTGTTCTCGGGTCTTGGATGTTTAATATGTATTCAAGTATATATTTATCTATATAGGTATGTTTATCCGTTGCCTAGTATCCATAGTACAAGCATTGCTTAGTTTGGGACTAGGTTTGTCGCGTTGCTCCTATGAAGAAGGGCTACGAAATAGCCCGAAACATGTCGAGCTAAACTCGATTTAAGACACCTTGTTTATATATGAAGACGTACCGATTCTGAAATTTTCCTCTTCTTTTTTTTAGCTGTACAGCTGGCCACGTGCTCCACTAAGACTTCCTTATCGTCGAAAACAGACTTGCAATGCTGCAACAGACATATTTATTAATATAATTTGTATATATTATTAGAGAGCGGATTTGAAATAAAGATTACAAGTTTAATGTGGATATGACTAGTGTGATTGGTTGGATAAATAGATAGATTTATTCATTAGATATCATGTTTTTTGTTGTTTGTTTATTCATTCACTCAACATATCAATTATAAAAATAAGCAAAGATAAAAAACAATCAATAAAATACAATGTCAAATTAAATTCGTCCCCAAGTGGGAGTTGTCAAAAAATATGTGCATGTGTGTGTTATGTCAAATTTCGTTTTAGGTACACCGCGAGATAGCGCTTACGCGCTACCATACATGCAAATCTGGCCATAGAGTTGCCACTCTTTTTCTACATAGGTACTTATACTCTTTGGACAGCGCCAAAAAAAAACTATCACAACTCCGTGGTGCCGCATACAGACTCACGCCGAGAACCCCGAGAACACCCGAGAAGCGTGAATGTTAGCCGCCTACAGACTCACGCGAGAAATCTCGGCGAGAAGTCTTGCCGAGAAATTGCGCGAGAACCGAGAAGGCATCTAAAACTCATGCGACCTTCTCATTCGCATTGTCGATCGTTATCCGGAATGGACGACAGTGCAGCGGCTTGCATCCCATAAAATAGGCTCTGAATGAAAATGTTCTATGAACTTTAATTCTAATGCGTTACTCCAAATTTTATAGCACTGAATTACACTTGTAAACACGACAACGTCGACAACACACAATGAAGTCCACGGTCGCACTGAGACCGAACAAGAATGTAATACCGTTCTCGTGTCTCGCCCGAGAAACCCTTTGAAAATACCGACACCGATCGGAGAACAGGCGAGCGCGAGAACGAGACGGCGAGAAAGCGATCACATTCACGATTCTCGGGTGTTCTCGGGGTTCTCGGCGTGAGTCTGTATGCGGCATGAAATACCGACACTGATCGGAAGAATAGGCGAGCGCGAGAACGAGACGGCGAGAAAGCGATCACATTCACGCTTCTCGGGTGTTCTCGGGGGTTCTCGGCGTGAGTCTGTATGCGGCATGTGATCGCTTTCTCGCCGTCTCGTTCTCGCGCTCGCCTGTTCTCGATCGGTGTCGGTATTTTCAAAGGGTTTCTCGGGCGAGACACGAGAACGGTATTACATTCTTGTTCGGTCTCAGTGCGACCGTGGGCTTCATTGTGTGTTGTCGACGTTGTCGTGTTTACAAGTGTAATTCAGTGCTATAAAATTTGAGTAACGCATTAGAATTAAAGTTCATAGAACATTTTCATTCAGAGCCTATTTTATGGATGCAAGCCGCTGCACTGTCGTCCATTCCGGATAACGATCGAGAATGCGAATGAGAAGGCCGAATGAGTGTAGATGCCTTCTCGGTTCTCGCGCAATGTCTCGGCAAGACTTCTCGCCGAGACTTCTCGCGTGAGTCTGTAGGCGCTATGAGAAATTGCAGCGAATTACTGTTTATTGTTTTACACTGTACTTACTGTTTCAAAAATGGAATTTTCTATCAAATTTTCTTAAAATCATGTTCTAAATTTAAAAATAATGTGCCAGTGACAGAACTTTGGGACCGACTACGTATGATGTCTCCGTCTCTTAATCAAAGAAATTAGACCTAATGGGCCCCATATACGGTACGATTCGTCTGTACGATCGATCTGATGAAAATCGACGAATCGTACCGTGTGTGGGGCCCTTAAGAGGTCACAATGGAGAACGAAATGCAAACCTGTGACGCGTGATGACGTGACACTAACGTCACTTTGATGTGATGACTTTGACATGTTTACTTCGCAACGCCATTATATACTTAGTAATTTATTCAAGTTTATATTGAAAATACTCGATAATCCGAATTTTCCGCCTACAAGTTGTCGACTCGGATTGACTAATTTTTTACGCTCTTCAATTTGATGTGCATTTCTTTCGAGTCTACCGTACCCCTTGACGAAATTATTAATATAGATGTATATGTTGTGTTATTTATTTCAATAAACGGTAACAAATATAGGTAAGGATCGTCTTGCCAACAAAAATACAAACTGAAACAAACAACTAAGTAACAAATTTGGAGTTAAAAAATACAAAAAGACTCCAAAAACCAATCTTAATCATCTTGCCATTCTTGCAGCCACAACTCGTAAACCTTGTCGCGAACCCCCTACCGTCGAATAACGAACCCCTAGGGGTTCGCGTACCCCACTTTGAGAAACCCTAGAGACTATAAACAACACTCACCCCACAGTGTAACTCCGTATTACCATGCATCATCTTTATATGTCTATTCATTTTATCCTTCATAACATGTGTGTCACAGAGCTCACACTTAACCCTCCACTCGTCCGCCCCGGGGTGACATTTGGCCATGTGCGCATTGATGCTCCGCACAGACAGGTCCTTCTGGCACAGGGTGCATGCGATGCGAGTTATCTTCTCAGCTTTGAAAGTCGCATGTCGCTTCCGGCGGGGGCGTTCGTTTGTGGGTGTGTAGGACGGTAAGTCTGCAAGGAAAATATAATAATAATAATAGTATTTTATGCAACAGTTGTATAACAGGGTTCAAAAAAGGTGAGTGGCGTGAGTTACGATGTGAGCTTCAGCGTGACACTATTTAATGAAGGTTTATATTGGTTTCTAATTGTAAGATAATAGTTATTTATGTGGCTGGTGCATAATGAGAGGCATTACGATACGAGTGTGGTTTTTATGAAACGAGCCGAAGGCGAGTTTCATAATAAGATCACACAAGTGTTTTAATGGCTAATTATGTATAGCCGCATACATAACTTTATCTACAAGCATATCATAAGTTTTCTATAATATGTTCAGATATGGCCTGTATTTTGACTTTGACTTTGACTTTGAATAATAATTATTATCTACATTCATGTCATAAGTTTTCTACAATATGTACAGATATGCATTGTTAAAAAAAGTATTACCGATACTTTAATGTAACATTAAGATGCACTGTACTTTAATGTGAACATTAAGATGCACCCGCAGATACCAAGTTTTCTTAATAAAGGCCATTTGATAGTCGTTTCTGAACATATAATAGGGAAGTTATGATATGCATGTAGATAAAATGGTATTATAGTACATATTATGTAGATTTCTATTTATCATATTTTTTTTTCTATTTACTAATATCATTTTTACTGTGGAGTCTATTTTTGGACCAAAAATCATTTGTAATCACTTCCCTGTGTCTACTCTCATTTCCCTATCTTATGTAAATTTAAAAATGCCTCTTTTAAATTAATAAATATTTTGACTGACCAAAAGGTAATTCTAGAATACTCCATCATAAACTTGGTGAAAATATTCGTCAAAAAATATGTGGATACATGATAAAGATAAAGATAAGATAAAGATAATTTATTTGTCAAACATGAGTTCCTATATACAATTATTAAATTGAATATATAGATGTGCAATAATTAGATGTCCTGTCCTTCATGTCTTGCCTTTCAGCATACAAATTTTTAAGTTATGAATTTAAATAATTATACAATAAAAAAATAAAAAAAATAGGAAATAATTAAATTACAATCAATATTACATTAATGTTCCATCATTTTCAAAATTCTACCCTTAAATGGGTATAAAGGGGAGTGAAAGTTTCTATGGATAAAACGTTAGGTATATTTAAAGATCATCATCATCATGTCAGCCGAAAGACGTCCACTGCTGGACATAGGCCTCCCCCAAGGCTCTCCACTCAGACCGGTCTTGTGCTTTCCGCATCCACCGCGATCCCGCGATCTTAACCAAGTCGTCGCTAAAGAAAAAAAAAAGAAAAAAGAAAAGAAGATATTTAAAGATATAATTATAAAACTTCGTGAAAATGCGGGATAAAAAGTAGCCTTTAGATGTGCTATTCCAGATTTCCAGATGTTCAGCTATCTACATACGAAATTTCACCAAAGTCGGTCTAGCCGTTTTAATGTGAAGGAGTAACAAACACAGACACGCACGCACCCAAAAAAATTACGCAAATTTTGAGTACTTTTTGTTTTATAGTTCTTTGTATTTTTACATTTATAATGGTAAGTACACCCGCCATTCTGAATCTTTGTCCTATTGGACAGAAGCTATTTATTTAAAAAAAATAAAGCAGTTATACATATATAAATAAATTTGTATTTTCATTTCGCTACTATTAACATACAAATAATGAAATATGAATAATTTAAAAATAATTCACACTGTTTACTTTTTTTTACTATTCTTTTTAATCTTATTTTCTTGAAATACAGATAATTTCAAGTTACTAATTTGAATATCATGGCATAAAAAATAATAAAAATAATTACCAGATTGGTTCTCCTGGATTGCATGGTCACCTTCACTTTTAATATTCACATCATCTATTTTGCTATCTTCATCAACTTCTAACCGTTCTTCTTTTAAGTCGAAGTCATCATCTACATCTTCATCTGCGCTATTCGTCAGTGTTACGTATTCATTTTTCAACTGCAAAAGTCTGGCTTCGGAATCTTTGCACTGTTTCCTGAATTTTAGTGAGGTGTTTAGGAAGTTGACGCAGCGAGCACACATTTGTTGTGGTAGCCCATCGTCTATGTCCACCTGAAAAAATATAATTGGAACATTATTATTATAAGTGTAGGGTGAATGAAGCGCCAGGAAGACAGTTCAGAAAGTTTATTCAGGAAAATTTACAAAACAGGTTTAGGGCTTACTTTTACTTAAATAACCTAGCTAAAGTATAGGCATACAACTGTGAGTTTATGGAATGGACAGCATAGGCCGTCTCACCCCGTACCCATTTGTTGGTTTTACTTGAGGATAGCAGAGGCCGCCTCTCAAGCTAGACCACTAGCTGAATGAGTGCACTCTCGTCCACGCAGCGCCTTTTATTGGTTCCGAATGCAGCCTTCGTAGGCGCTCGGGTGTATCGGGCCGCCGAGCGAGATAGGTTACTGTGCGAGCGGGAAAGTATTCGAGCCCGCGCGCATGTTGTACAGATGTCTTAGTTTATGGTTCTACATAAGCCTTTTTTTTTTAATGGCTTTCACTCTTCCTGTTTTTAGCAAGACGTATTTTGCCAATGTCGATGTTGCGACATTACGCACATGAGGAGAATGTTTGGTTCAAATAACATATGTTATGGACGGCACACGGACCATAATGAACCTAATTACCGATTATAAGCCTTTAATCGGACAGCATGTAACACTACAAGAATGTATAAATGTAATTCATCACTTCTGTCCTCTTTTATTCATAGAATAGCTTTTGCCCGCGGCTTCGCCCGCGTGGAATCCTGGAATCAATGCATTTTTCCAGGATAAAAAGTAGCCTATATCTCTCTCTGGCCCATAAACTAGCATCATCAGCCGGAACACGTCCACTGCTGGACAAAGGCCTCCCCCTTAGAACGCACAATGAACGACAACTCGCCACTTGCATCCACTGGTTTCCCGCAACTCTCACAATGTCGTCAGTCAACCTGGTGGGAGGCCTGCCAATGCCTCGTCTTCCGGTTTGTGGTCGCCACGCGAGGACTTTTCTCCCCCAACGGTTATCTGTTCTTCGAGCGATGTGGCCTGCCCATTGCCACTTCAATTTGCATATTTTTCCAGCTACGTCAGTGACTTTAGTTCTTCAACAAATTTCCATATTCCGGATTCTATCGCGCAAAGAATAGAGATAGTTTCTTGTCTAAAATCACGTTGATCCGCCACTCAAATAAAGACGGGCAAACATACATTCAAACACACCAATTTTCGCATTTATAATATTAGTATGGATTTCTCATTTGCTTATTTTTTGCATGTCCGTTTGCCAGGTGGCAAAGGCCTCCTCCAATCGTCTCCATTCTCGTCTTTCTATATCCACTCTATTCCATGATATTCTTGCGACCTGTCTGATATCGTCATCCCATCTTCCTTGTGGTCTTCCGCTTTTTCTTTTCCCATTTCTCGGGTCCCATTGCATCTATTTTGCTCCATTTTTCTTTCCCTCTTTATTTGAACATACTTTTTTCTTATTTTTGTTGAGGCTTAGAACACAGGTGATCATTGCAGTCTCATGGGTGCTCACTCAGTTCCACCCACCACACAACACAACACCGCATAGATCATAATCCTCCTTCGGGCAGTTGGGTAATGAGTGGTAAATGCATGCAGGTTGTTATGTTCTCTAAGTACATTAACTTAACAAATCTGTACTAATTATGAATGTGAGATAAAAAAAAAGTGTTTTGTAGATTAGTTGATTGTAAATCCAAATGTTATTTGAATTTAAATTGAATAGATAACCACATTTTTTTTGTAATCTGGATTCAAAGTACAGAGAATGAGTCGCTATTCTAGAAATAATCAGTTATGATTTACAAAGGTCGCTATTTAATAAATAATATAGTAAAATACAAGTTTGTAGTATTGGAACAGTTCATACTTCTGTCAATTTTG
>NC_133497.1:9875762-9945609 GCF_025370935.1 Choristoneura fumiferana | reverse complement strand
GTATTACCATGCATCATCTTTATATGTCTATTCATTTTATCCTTCATAACATGTGTGTCACACAGCTCACACTTAACCCTCCACTCGTCCGCCCCGGGGTGACATTTGGCCATGTGAGCATTGATGCTCCGCACAGACAGGTCCTTCTGGCACAGGGTGCATGCGATGCGAGTTATCTTCTCAGCTTTGAAAGTCGCATGTCGCTTCCGGCGGGGGCGTTCGTTCGGGGGTGTGTAGGACGGTAAGTCTGCAAGGAAAATATAATAATAATAGTATTTTATGCAACAGTTGTATAACAGAAATTGAAAATACAAACTGAAATATAGATGCACAGAAAAATCAGAAAAATAAGACCATCACTGGGAATCGAACTACCCTACTAATCGGATTACCGAGGACCTGGGTTCGATTCCCAGTGATGGTCTTATTTTTCTGATTTTTCTGTGCATCTATATTTCAGTTTGTATTTTCAATTTAGGTTTTACGGGATGATGCCGTAAAAGTAAAAATTTGGAATTAAAATAAAAAATACAAAAAGATTCCAAAAAACCAATCTTAAGTTGTATAACAGGGTTCAAAAAAGGTGAGTGGCGTGAGTTACGATGTGAGCTTCAGCGTGACACTATTTAATGAAGGGTTATATTGGTTTCTAATTGTAAGATAATAGTTATTTATGTGGCTGGTGCATAATGAGAGGCATTACGATACGAGTGTGGTTTTATGAAACGAGCCGAAGGCGAGTTTCATAATAAGATCACACGAGTGTTTTAATGCCTAATTATGTATAGCCGCATACATAACTTTATCTACATGCATATCATAAGTTTTCTATAATATGTTCAGATATGGCCTGTATTTTGACTCTTTGACTTTGACTTGACTTTGACTTTGACTTTGACTGAATAACAGTTATTATCTACATGCATGTCATAAGTTTTCTACAATATGTACAGATATGCATTGTTAAAAAAAGTATTACCGATACTTTAATGTAAACATTAAGATGCACTGTACTTTAATGTGAACATTAAGATGCACCCGCAGATACCAAGTTTCTTAATAAAGGCCATTTGATAGTCGTTTCTGAACATATAATAGGGAAGTTATGATATGCATGTAGATAAAATGGTATTATAGTACATATTATGTAGATTTCTATTTTTCATTTTTTTTTCTATTTACTAATATCATTTTTACTGTGGAGTCTATTTTTGGACAAAAAATCATTTGTAATCACTTCCCTGTGTCTACTCTCATTTCCCTATCTTATGTAAATTTAAAAATGCCTCTTCTAAATTAATAAATATTTTGACTGACCAAAGGGTAATTCTAGAATCATCATCATCATCATCATCATCAGCCTATGTTCGTCCACTGCTGGACATAGGCCTCTCCCATGGCACGCCACTGAGCACGATCCTCGGCTATTCTCATCCAGCTCTTGCCAGCCGCCCTGCGAAGATCATCGCTCCACCGAGTCTGAGGACTCGGTCTAGGAATTCTAGAATACTCCATCATAAACTTGGTGAAAATATTCGTCAAAAAATATGTGGATACATGTTCCATCATTTTCAAAATTCTACCCTTAAATGGGTATAAAGGGGAGTGAAAGTTTCTATGGATAAAACGTTAGGTATATTTAAAGATCATCATCATCATGTCAGCCGAAAGACGTCCACTGCTGGACATAGGCCTCCCCAAGGCTCTCCACTCAGACCGGTCTTGTGCTTTCCGCATCCACCGCGATCCCGCGATCTTAACCAAGTCGTCGCTAAAGAAAAAAAAAAGAAAAAAGAAAAGAAGATATTTAAAGATATAATTATAAAACTTCGTGAAAATGCGGGATAAAAAGTAGCCTTTAGATGTGCTATTCCAGATTTCCAGATGTTCAGCTATCTACATACGAAATTTCACCAAAGTCGGTCTAGCCGTTTTAATGTGAAGGAGGAACAAACACAGACACGCACGCACCCAAAAAAATTACGCAAATTTTGAGTACTTTTTGTTTTATAGTTCTTTGTATTTTTACATTTATAATGGTAAGTACACCCGCCATTCTGAATCTTAGTCCCATTGGACAGAAGCTATTTATTAAAAAAAAAAAAAGCAGTTATATATAAATAAATTTGTATTTTCATTTCGCTACTATTAACATACAAATAATGAAATATGAATAATTTAAAAATATGAAACTACCGTGAGACTCACTCATATTAAATATAATGACCCGGATAACTCACGTCTTAAATCGAGTTTAGCTCGACATGTTTCGGGCTAATCCGTAGCCCTTCGTCTTCGGAGCAACGCGACTCAGCGGCTGCTGCAACACGCGCACTGCGCGCCGCCGCTCTGCTCGCGCGACTACCCGACGAAACTGACACCGGCACACAACTACCCGCGTTTTCATCATCATTACAACTGTCAAATGTAGGGTAGCACACAACACTAACAACATCGCTCTGTAAAGGTACGTTCACACACACCGATGACGCAGCACGAGTATAAGCCCTACGAAGGGCTACGGATTAGCCCGAAACATGTCGAGCTAAACTCGATTTAAGACGTGAGTTATCCGGGTCATTATATTTAATTTAAAAATAATTCGCATTGTTTACTTTTTTTTACTATTCTTTTTAATCTATTTTCTTGAAATACAGATAATTTCAAGTTACTAATTTGAATATCATGGCATAAAAAAATAATTACCAGATTGGTTCTCCTGGATTGCATGGTCACCTTCACTTTTAATATTCACATCATCTATTTTGCTATCTTCATCAACTTCTAACCGTTCTTCTTTTAAGTCGAAGTCATCATCTACATCTTCATCTGCGCTATTTCGTCAGTGTTACGTATTCATTTTTCAACTGCAAAAGTCTGGCTTCGGAATCTTTGCACTGTTTCCTGAATTTTAGTGAGGTGTTTAGGAAGTTGACGCAGCGAGCACACATTTGTTGTGGTAGCCCATCGTCTATGTCCACCTGAAAAAATATAATTGGAACATTATTATTATAAGCCTTTTTTTTTTAATGGCTTTCACTCTTGCTGTTTTTAGCAAGACGTATTTTGCCAATGTCGATGTTGCGACATTACGCACATGAGGGGAATGTTCGGTTTATGAAATTTTGATTTTGGGGAAGGAACAGATAGGAGACCTAAAACAAACAACATATGTTATGGACGGCACACGGACCATAATGAACCTAATTACCGATTATAAGCATTTAATCGGACAGCATGTAACACTACAAGAATGTATAAATGTAATTCATCACTTCTGTCCTCTTTTATTCATAGAATAGCTTTTGCCCGCGGCTTCGCCCGCGTGGAATCCTGGAATTAAAAACTGTGCATTTTTCCAGGATAAAAAGTAGCCTATATCTCTCTCTGGCCCATAAACTAGCATCATCAGCCGGAACACGTCCACTGCTGGACAAAGGCCTCCCCCTTAGAACGCACAATGAACGACAACTCGCCACTTGCATCCACTGGTTTCCCGCAACTCTCACAATGTCGTCAGTCAACCTGGTGGGAGGCCTGCCAATGCCTCGTCTTCCGGTTTGTGGTCGCCACGCGAGGACTTTTCTCCCCCAATGGTTATCTGTTCTTCGAGCGATGTGGCCTGCCCATTGCCACTTCAATTTGCATATTTTTCCAGCTACGTCAGTGACTTTAGTTCTTCGACGAATTTCCATATTCCGGATTCTATCGCGCAAAGAATAGAGATAGTTTCTTGTCTAAAATCACGTTGATCCGCCACTCAGATAAAGACGGGCAAACATACATTCAAACACACCAATTTTCGCATTTATAATATTAGTATGGATTTCTCGTTTGCTTATTTTTTGCATGTCCGTTTGCCAGGTGGCAAAGGCCTCCTCCAATCGTCTCCATTCTCGTCTTTCTATATCCACTCTATTCCATGATATTCTTGCGACTTGTCTGATATCGTCATCCCACCTTCCTTGTGTGTGTTTTCTTTTCCCATTTCTCGGGTACCATTGCATAACTATTTTGCTCCATTTTTCTTTCCCTCTTTATTTGAACATACTTTTTTCTTATTTTTGTTGAGGCTTAGAACACAGGTGATCATTGCAGCCTCATGGGTGCTCACTCAGTTCCGAACACAACACACAAAACAAAACACACACACATAGCACACAACACAACACCGCATAGATCATAATCCTCCTTCGGGCAGTTGGGTAATGAGTGGTAAATGCATGCAGGTTGTTATGTCCACTTAGTACATAGTTTTACTTAACAAATCTGTACTAATTATGAATGTGAGATAAAAAAAACTGTTTTGTAGATTAGTTGATTGTAAATCCAAATGTTATTTGAATTTAAATTGAATAGATAACCACGTTTTTTTTGTAATTTGGATTCAAAGTACAGAGAATGAGTCTCTATTCTAGAAATAATCAGTTATGATTTACAAAGGTAGCTATTTAATAAATAATATAGTAAAATACAAGTTTGTAGTATTGGAACAGTTCATACTTCTGACATTTTTGACATGGATTTTAATATTTAAACAAATTTCATTTATATCTAAGTAAGTATTTCACTCACTTTTATTCCAGTAGTGATGAAAATAGCAGTAGAGTATCGCTTGTGATCCACTGATTTCACAAAAATGGGATTCAAATATTCAGTGGTCAAACAAGTACGACAGACTTCTGTAAAATTCATTTTAAGAGCTATACAACCCAAGTGCGAGGTGTAAAAGGTAGCATTCTTTACGAAGAATTGTCCTGTTATTTCATTTAATGTACGTAAGTATAAACTTTAGAGAAAATTTATAAAAAATTGCATCGTAAAGTAACACCCAACGACAAAAAACTAGAAGGTGACACTGACTCTGACTGACCAACCAACACTGACAGGACATTGTACGTACACCAACACGGTGCGCTACTTTTTTTTACAGCAGTGAACATACCTGCCGGCGTGAGGACGTTGCCGTGAGTTTAAGATAGAAATTATTCGTTTACAATTTAACCTCTGCAAAAACAAAATGGACGGATTTGATTCATTCAATGTGTTGATGATAAATTTTTGTACCATATTGGTACCTATGAATACTATTTTCAAATTGCGAACTATTTCGTTCTGTCGTATCGTGTGTCGGATTCAATAAATGTTGATGGCTGGTAGCACTAGTACAAAAAAAAGGTTATTTACCTTTAAGAGCGTTTGGTTACAAAATTTTAAAAATATTTTATGTCTCATAATCTATTTCAATCCGCTTTTGTCATATAAAGTCAAAAATTTGAAATAAACAGTTTTATTCCTCTCACGGTGACTCTTGTTGTTGTTGTAGGTATCCCGAACTAACCCTACCGGTCACTTGACAACACAGCGCGTGAACTTGGCGTGAACGAAACCCGTTCGTTTGGCTTGGCTTTTGTTGGGATGGTAGTGTGTGCCCTGCTTAATATCACTTAGGATCATTTGTAGCTTTCAACCTTGACACTGGCAAAATTGTCCCATTGACAGAAGCCATTTATTATAAAAAAAAAGAAAAACAAAAAAAAAACAAAACAAACCCATTTCCTGTTGGATATCGTATTATTCAAACAGTTAGTTATTCTTTGGTTAATCTCTTAGAGGTTCAAACAGTTTTAAGACATATTTTATCCACAATATGAGTAAGCCAGAATTCTGTAGAACGTGTTTCAGTACGACCAGTTTGTTACCAATTTTCAATGATCACAGCGACTGTGAAGAATTCGTGAATGATTTATTTATTACTACGGGAATTAAGGTAGGTAATAAAAACCAGTGAACTAAAAGAATTTCTTTGCCGCGACCTTATGACAGCTAAGTTTATGCAAGTTATGCAATGTTATGTTAGTTATGAGGAACTGCATGAACACGCATAACTTTGCATAAACTTAGCTATCATACCTAAGGTGAGCAAAGAAATTCTTTTATTTCATTGATTTCATTTCATGGACCTCAACAAAATAAAGTCTGATTCAATAAACCAGCTTGTTTGGACGCAGAAAGATGCAATAATAATGAGCCCTTCCACGCCAAGATGTTGACAGATAATTCAATTTCTCTTGTAAATTTTCAGATCGTAAAAAATGACACCCTCTCCCAACAAATGTGCTCTGAATGCAATAGTTTCATAAAAAAATCTATAAAATTTAGAAAAAAATGCAAAGAAACAAACGAGAAGCTACTCAAACTGCTCAATGATCCTGAAAAACAAGAAATAGAAGTTAAAGTTGATAAGCTTGCCAATAATAGGTTATTAAGTAAATTAGATACAGACGACTATGTAGAAATGGATGGTACTTTCAACGAATTAATAGAGAAAGTGAACGATGATATATTTATTGATGAAAAAAGGCAAAAGAAGGCTGATCTGAGTTTTATAAAAATTGATAAAATGCCGGAGGGCAGCGAGACCAACCAGTGCCCGCATTGCCCCAAAGTGTTTATGAAGAGGAGAGCTTTTACAGCTCATCAGAGGACTCATAATGCTGTTAAAGCAATTTGTCAGGTAAATATGAATAAACTAGCCTCTGGACCGCAAGCTGTTACATTTTATTCAATCTGCAAAGATTTACTATAAAAATAAAAATAATAAAAAAATGGTCAAGTGCGAGTATAATAAATAAATTAATAAATATCACGGGACAATTCACACCAATTGAGCTAGTCCATAAGTAAGCTTAGCAAAGCTTGTGTTAAGGGTACTAAGCAATGGATAAATATAATTATATAGATAGATACTTATATTCACTACTACTTAAATTCATAGTAAACACCAAGACCCGAGAACAAACATTAGTATTTTTCATACAGATATCTGCCCCGACACGGGAATCGAACCCGGGACCTCAAGGTTCTCTAACCACTAGGCCATCTGGTTGTCCAAAATACAATAGAATACATAGAGACCTGTCCCGTTTCTATTTTACACGTTGTCTTAGTCTTAGTGACTGACGGTACGCTTGCAACTGAGGACACGTTCGAGCTACGCACACATAGACTTGTCGCACGACGACTTCTATTATAAAATGTGTAGGGGCGCGCTCTTTCGTGAGTGAACAGATGTGTACCTACTACACACATGCATGCACACACAATTACACGAAATTTTTAAATATCTCCGGTCTCCATTTGTTTCAGTATTGCGGCAAGGCATTGAAGAATGAAAAGGCACTGCTGGTGCACTGTAAAGCTATGCATGGCTATGAGAAGACGGACAAATGTCGATTCTGCGACTTCCGGGGCTCACGGCCTGACTTGGTCAAGGTAATCATCCATCATCTCATCATCATCAGCTTGTCACGAAGGTAGTGACCGGGGGAGTTGGTGGTGGAATAAAGAAGAGGCAGTTACAAGGCAGACGAGTTATATTTATTTAAGATAATTATAAAAGGGCACCTGCGAACAAACAGACGCGGTCTTAAGTATCTAAATAGGTATGCTTTGACATTGTATCAATAATTATAAATAATACATAGTTTATCATAGTTTCCGTGCCCAGTTCTTTATTTTATACAATTCAATAATACTGCAGTCCAGCAGTATCACAAGCTAAGGAACTTTACGAACTTCACACGCATTGCACAACTATTTGAAACTGTAGAAGGAAATAAACCTTCCTTCGTATAGGTGTAGTAAATTATGAGCTAGTTAAGGAGTTTGAGGAAATTGATAGGATCTAGGATAAAGAGACAGAGACAGGTAACTGTTCAGCTCCGAGGCTCTGAATAGAATGGCTACCTTGACGTAAATCGAACAGGTGTGGAATTTAAATGTCATTTTTTAGAATGTGTGCTAAATCAGATAGTCCAAAGAGTTAGGAAGAAACGAGTTGTATAACACCCCGTTACAAGTTTCGGATACCGGTTAAATTTCCAAACCGTTATCATGTACTTGGCGCAAAACCTTTTCATTTTGGTTTCGTTCGCGAAACCGTTATTTTAAAACCGGTTTTAAGGGAACATTTCCATATAGTTCTTGTCTGATTAACCGGTTTAGAACAATAAAAACTGGTTTATTCCGGCGCAGGATAAACGTCGCCGCCCGCCGCCGGCCGGCCAGCTGTCACTCGTCGAACAAACCGGTTTATTTAGGTTATAGTTAAACCGAAATAAACCGGTATTTACCGCTATTTTATAAACCGGTTCCGAGCTTTGCCCGTTACAAGCTTAGCTTCAAGTGTCGCCCAAAATAACAAAAAACGGCCAAGAGCGTGTCGGACACGCCCGAAATAGGGTTCCGTAGCCATTACGAAAAAATTAAGTAATATTTTTTTAAGGGTTTCGTTTAGTTTTTTTTGTACCATTTTGACGGCATAGTTTACATATATATCCGTGCAAATTACAGCTTTCTAGCATTGATAGTCTCTGAGCAATGCCGCGGACGGACGGACAGACAGACAGACAGACAGACAGACATAAACCCGAGCATAGCCAAGCAAATGCAAGCCTATTTTTGTGTAAAAAAAAGTTTGTCAATCAACTGTTTACTATTAAAACACCCAGGACTTCCCATGGTCATGGGCTGATATAAAAATCGCGATTAATGAGGGCTATCGCGTATGAATTCGCCGCTAGAGGCGCTAGTGTAGCGAGAGGTCTCCGAAATGTCAAATCTCATAGTTTTTCGGTGAGCTAGGTACGCGGGTTTATTTATAATTAGAATAATTTTGTAAATATTTTGCATTACCTGAAATTAATTATGGCAATTATGCGTTACAGGGCAATGAATGTCTGTGTTTAGAGACAGTTTTGTCTTTCGAAAACTTTTATCCTCCCTTTTTTTCCGAACAAAACGGGACTACGCAAGACTGTGGTTGCTCAATATTTTTATGGTACGGTTTTAAGGTGTATTAAATATGATTTTAATCTAAACTTTGTTTTCACGCATCAGACTTTGAAAGCCACACTTAAAAACCTCACGCAACAGTGGCGCCATCTAGTAAGATAAAAAACGATAGCCCTCATTGCGGGTAGTTCGAGACACGGATGTTGATTCTTGAAAGGGGTGGAATGCAAAATTCATTTGCTTATATAGGTAGTGCCACGAGAGTTGAAGTGAATGATTATACACACAGCTACATGAAGTACTGGTTGCACAAAAGGAGAATGAATGAAATGAATGAGTGAACGTCAAAATTCGTCAAACAAACGTCAAAACCTATGCCGTATTTACCCGACTGCCCGAAGGAAGGTTATGTTTTTCGAGTGTATGTATGTATGTATGTCCATTTCTTTGGTCCGCGCTGCAGCCTAAACGGCTAGACGGATGTTAACATATGAGGTATCATTGGATTCGTCTTGTCATAACTGTCGGAGAGACATAGGCTATATAATATTTCAATATGGCGTCTGTGAAAAAAAATATGGTGGAGGGATGAAAATAGTTATTTGTGCAACAAGAGAGCAAAGTCGTTTTTTGGTGCGAGTGTTGATTTTGAATCCCGAGGAAGCGAAGGATTCTACAATTGAATCACGAGCGTCAGCGAGTGATTCTAGGTTAGAATCCTGAGTGCATCAAGGGATTCAAATACACGAGATGCAAAAAAACTTTGGTCTCGTGTGACACATACAATTTTTCACCTCAGCAGCGAGAACATCATTTAAATGTAACATAAGAATAAAATCACACATTTTTTTTAAATATAATCCGTTTATTAAGAAACAAATATAATAATCACATTTAAAACCATAATAAAGTGTCCAGTAGATACAATACAAATCAACAATCATAATAACATGCATTGTAATTTGAACTTAGAACTTCTTGTGCTATATTATATGTTACACTTATTTTTTAATACTGCATAAAGCCTCATCTTGGGGTCATTAAAAAGTTTGAACAATAAACGTATTATTTATTATAAATAAACCTTTAAATATGAATTTAATTAAGATTTCTATTACATAAACATAAATAGATTTGTTAAAAACTCATTCAATTAAACAAATATTTATTCCAACTGTAGAGGCAGTATACGGAATTCTTTTATAAAAAAAACAAGGGAAGCGGCTTTCGTGCAACGAGGTTGCATACTTTATTAAAAGATCGGGAAAATTTACATTTTGGAAATATTTCGTTGTCATGTATAAATTTATTTTTAATACCAAAAATTTAATTTATGATTGTAATCAACACATTTGATTGAAATGACAGATCAAAGTAAAGTTCAAATATTTGGAATTCAGTGTGTAGACTCAACACTGTACTCAGCATTTAAAAAAAATAATTAAAAAGTTACTTTGTCTCACGGAGTGAGCAAAATGCGATTTTGCTCACTGATTTCTCATAGCAAAACCTGCCTGTTTGAGGTGCTGAGGTGAAAAATATATTTTGTATTGTAACAATATGGGTATCAAATGAAAGCTAATAACTAGCCCATTCTAAATATATATATGGGTTATAATACTTTTAATCTACCGTTTTCACATAAATATCAAAAAAGTGTAAAATAAAACATTAAGGGGCTGTTTCACCATCCATTGATTAGTGTTAACTGGCGGTTAGGTGTGATGCTGTCTCTATTTGTTTTGTTCAAATAGACGGAGACGGCATCGCATTTAACCGTCAGTTAACACTAATCAATGGATGGTGAAACAGCCCCTAAATTTTAAAAATCAAAAAACCTGACTGCCAAAACTAAATGGAAGAAAATGAGCCTAGTGGTCTAGAACTCTGTTAAGTGGCTAATTTAAAGTTCAACAGTCGGTACCCATTTAAATCGTGACGCTCAATAACTCTTAGTAATGGGTCCCGACTGTTGAACTTTAAATTAACTACTTAACAGAGTTCTAGACCACTAGGCTCATTTTCTTCCTTTTAGTTTTGGCAGTCGGGTTTTTGATTTTTTTAATTTAATGTTTTTTTATGCACAGATTCACGAGCGAAAGCACACGGGGGAGAAGCCGTATGTGTGCGAAGAGTGCGGCGCCGGCTTCCACCGGAGGACCAGCTATGTCACTCATATTCCGCTGCACCTGCCCGATAAAACCGTCCAGGTACATTAGCGACTAATGATGGAAGATTTTAATGAACCACAAACAATTATTTTGTTCATGCAGCTATAGCACTGTCTACGCTTGGACACATGCTAGTGCCGTCTACATGATGCTAGTAATTATAAGCCAGTCAGGTACCGTTGCAGTGACAGTAGACAGCAATCGTCAAAAAAAACCGCAATAGACTGACTATGGGCTCCCACGCAAAACTGCGATGCGATGCGACGCCGCATCGCAGCAGGGCTACTACGAAACTTGAAGTTCGTATCGTACCGTCCCTCTCGCTCTCGTATTAAATAGTATAAGTGTCAGAGGGACCGCACGACACGAACTTCGAGTTTCGAGTTTCGTAGTAGCCCTGCAGGAACTACCGATGCGAATTGCTGCGATACGATTTCGGCAAAGCGTTAGTGCAGGTCACCATACCTGATCATCATCATCATCATCATGTCAGCCGAAAGACGTCCACTGCTGGACATAGGCCTCCCCCAAGGCTCTCCACTCAGACCGGTCTTGTGCTTTCCGCATCCACCGCGATCCCGCGATCTTAACCAAGTCGTCGCTCCATCTTGTTGGAGGCCTACCGACAGCTCGTCTCCCGGTCCGCGGACGCCATTCGAGAACCTTCTGGCCCCATCGGCCCCATCGGACCATACCTGATATATATGATAATATCGCAGAAGTCCCAGGAATGCGCGATGCGAATCAGATCGGAAGTTTTTGCGATGCGTCCTGCGAGCTCGCAGATTTTTGCAATGCGATGCGAAATCGCAGTTTTGTGTGGGAGCCGTGGGAGAACATGTTATAGTGACAAGACAGGGAGGCTACTACGAAACTCGAAGTTCGTATTGTAACGGCAAGCTATTTAAAACTATCCTGGCTTCAGCAACAGTATGCTTAATGTGTTTTCACATTCACAAAATATGTACGTCTCGAAAACACGGAGAGCGGAAAGTTTGCGCAACAACTTTTGTGAGTGTAGGTTTGCGTCACATGTGGCGGCTACGTTTCAACCTGTTTCAACGATCGTACGCTCGACTTACGTCTTCGAATAATAACCGAATGTTTTGTGAAAACGCCACACTAGAGGCACAGCTTACTAGCCTTGAAGCACAGTACATATATAAGCTAAAGCTTATAAGTATACTGTGCTTGAAGTCAGTTACATTTGTATACACGAAGATAAACGCACTAGCTTGCTAGCTTAATAGCAGTAGCTTGCTATCCTGGCTTGATAAATGCCTCGTGTTGTCGTGTTTTCCGGGCATAATTATTTAGATGCATTCCAAAATTTTTAACAGAAACTTTTTGTTTTGCAGTGTGACGTATGCCCCGCCATGTTCAAGTCTGTCACTCTCATGCAAATACACAAGAGCAACTCGCATCGCCGGCGGCAGAGGGCTATGAACAACGTTAATAATATATGGATTAAATGAAAAATGAACGTGTTTTACAATTTTATTGCCATTTTAATACCTAGGTATTCAAAGTCAAAGTATCTATAGGCAATATCAAATAATAGGGAATATTACTGCAATGTTCTCCCGCCAGAATACAGCGCTAGCACAAACCGAAAACAGTTTTTTGAATGTCTTAAATTTACGTAGGATGTCATAATATCATATTATAATTATTTTTTTGAAAATATAGCTCCATCGTTACTAGTAAATAATGTCTTGATCCGTCATGTCCACAAACTAAAGAAAATTTCGAAATAGTAAGTAGAGTGAGTAACGTCGTACAGTGCATTAATTTTGTCGTGATGGCCATTTCTATACATATAATAAATCTGTATAAAGTCGGTGTCGGTACATTGAAATATTTGGGGCCTATATTAGCGCAATAGAACCCAAAACAACGATTTTTAGAATCATTGTCTGTTTGCCTGAGCGTTTGCACAGCACACGCTAATCTCAGAAATCACTAGAGCTGATGAGGAGTTTTACCATAGGCCTCACGATTGTATAAGTAGGTACTAAGTTCATAACAGATAGGCACATACCTGTTCTCTTCTTTGTAGTGTAGTCTCCAGATCTATACCAGACACATTATTCAGACCATATTCAGACATTAGAAACCTTTGCAATTCGCGCCAAAACTATACTAAAAGACAAGTGTCATGGGGTGACACTCTTTCCCGGCCTGGATAATAGCGACCCTGTTTTTCGTGTATACACCCATAGAAGCGCCTGTCAGTTTCTATGGGCGTATACACAAAAAACAGGGACGGTATTTCCATGTCGGTGTTATCCGGGCCGGGAAAGAGTGTCACCCGTGTCATGCCCACCATTTTTTTATTTTTTATTTTAACACACATTTTAACCACATTGCAGAATTTGATTTGGCACTTCTATATTTTTTGTTTTGAACCTTTGTTTTGAACCGTGTTTTTGCTCAACATTGACAATCACAGCTGGTGTTGCCAGCTATAAATATATTTCGAAACTGGAAAGTTTACATATTTAATATGAATGTTTTGCATTACATCAAAACATGTATTATGTCTTGAATAAAACACACAGCGTCTGAAGCAGTCTGTTAATATTCTTATTAATAGTCTAATCATACCTGAAAACTCCATGATTACCATATGGCTGGTCACCACCTTTCGTCTGCCATGTGACGGATCCGTCCAGGCCCCGCCCCCAATGTAATGTGGACCTTATAATTCCTGCTTAGAGTCTAATTTTCTTCGGATCTGTCATGGACCCCCAATGTAACTTGAGCCTAAGAATTTCCTAATTAGAATCCAACTTTTTTTTCTTTTTGAATACCTACGGCGTACTAAAGGCACCCAAAGCAGATTTCCCTGAGAGCGCCTCCCCCTGCAAGTACTAATACTGTTTGACCGAGGCGCGGCCACATGCAGTCGCTCGTCGCAGATTGCAGCGATAAATTTGGTCACGTGACCCCATTTTCAAGGTGATTTCGAATTTTCCGCGATTCAAAAAAGTAGCGTCAGTCAAGTCGCCCCGTCGAGCAGCAGCGACAGGATGGCTGCTTGCAGGAATGATCTTGGCCTTGGAAGCTGATTTAGTAGCTGTTGTGGGAGAGGTACAAATAAAATAAATTGGAGCGAATGAAAAAAAAACAGTGTTTTTGCCGAATAGAAGTTTTTTTTTTTCAGCAAGCTCGACATTTTCAGCTTTATCGCTATATGTCACGTGACCAGATTTGACACTGGAAACGAGCGTCGAGCGACTGCATGTGGCCGCGATCCTCCCGCGATCTACGCATGCAAAATTATCTGTCCCATTGACAGAACAGAAGCCATTTATTAATTAAAAAAAAAGAAAAACAATAAACAACCAACAACAGCAAAGAGCATAATTATAACCACTACGTTTTAAATAACAGTTTCAATTCAAGCTATGGTTTCAAGCTTTGAGTATTTATTTAAATACTCAAAGGTTTCAGACATATTTTAAATTAAGTAATTAAAAATATGAGTACAGAATTCTGTAGAACGTGTTTCAGTTCGACCAATTTGTTACCAATTTTCAATGATCACAGCGACTGTGAAGAATTCGTGAATAATTTATTTATTACTACGGGAATTAAGGTAGGTAATAAAAACCAGTGAACTAAAAGAATTTCTTTGCCGTGACCTTATGACAGCTAAGTTTATGCAAGTTATGTTAGTTACGAGGAACTGCATGAACACGCATAACTTTGCATAAACTTAGCTATCATAATAATAATAATACTTAATAGGTTTTTATAATATTTTTATTTTGTATGTACTTTTCTGTATTTTACTTTTTAGAGCTATTATAAAAACCTAAACCTAAGAATGAAAGAAAAATAAAGAACATAATAATAATAATAAAATTCTTTATTTCAGACGGTAAAGATACATAATATGTTAGTAGCCGTTGACTTATATCTAAATTAGTAACACTTACTGACTAACAACGAAGACATGTATTTTTTAAATAATAAATTGGGCAACGCCCTTGATCTGTCCAATCCAGAAATATTGAATTGGACAATCATATCTACCCGCTATTGCCTTCAGAATGCTGTTGGTGCTTGCTCTCACTCTGCCTAATATTGAGGCTATCTTTTTGCGCATGATTGCCTGAAAGCCATCTACACTGGCTTCAGCAAACATGCCCGAGGCGCTACACCTTCTCGGCAGCCCCAACAGCATTCTAAACGCATTATTGTATTGGACACGCAGGGCGTCATAGGCTCCCTTCGTATACCTAACCCACAAGCTGCTCGAGTAAAAAGATTGTGTATAAGCTTTAAAAAGCGCTATTTTTACTTCGTATGAACATCAAACAAACAAACAGCAAACCTGCGAGCAAGCATATTACTACGAACCGCTAACGCCCTGCGAAACCTCTCGATATCAAGATCATCTTTTAGATCAGATGTTATGATATGACCCAGGTACTTGACCTTGTTCACGACTGACAGCTGACTACCGCTTAGCCAAATTGGCGGTACATGGTATGGCTTAATTTTAATAAGGTCGAGGGTGAGCAAAGAAATTGTTTTAGTTCATTGATATGGACCTCCACAAAATAAAGTCTGATTCAATAAACCAGGTTGTTTGGACGCAGAAAGATGCAATAATAATGAGCCCTTCCACAAGCCCTTTGAGATGTTGACAGATAATTCAATTTCTCTTGTAAATTTTCAGATCGTAAAAAATGACACCCTCTCCCAACAAATGTGCTCTGAATGCAATAGTTTCATAAAAAAATCTATAAAATTCAGAAAAAAATGCAAAGAAACAAACGAGAAGCTACTCAAACTGCTCAATGATCCTGAAAAACAAGAAATAGAAGTTAAAGTTGATATGCTTTCCAATAATAGGTTATTAAGTAAATTAGATACAGACGACTATGTAGAAATGGAAGGTAGTTTCGACGAATTTATAAATAAAACGAAAGATGTCATATTTACTAATGAAAAAAGGCAAAAGAAGGCTGATCTGAGTTTTATAAAAATTGGTAAAATGCCGGAGGGCAGCGAGACCAACCGGTGCCCACATTGCCCCAAAGTGTTTACGAAGAGGAGAGCTTTTAGAGATCATCAGAGGACTCATAATGCTGTTAAAGTTATTTGTCAGGTAAATATGAATAAACTAGCCTCTATACTGTATTTATTAAACCAAGATACTAAAGTGATCATAATTATATGGTATGTGGTATTTTTAAAAACAGTGCCAACAGTGGTGTAGCGGTATAGCACACGGTACGTAATACCGAGGACCTGGGTTCGATTCCCAGTGTTGGTCTTATTTTTCTGGTTTTTCTGTGCATCTATATTTCAGTTTGTATTTTCAATTTAGGTTTTACGGGATGACCGTAAAAGTAAAAATTTGGAATTGAAATAAAAAATACAAAAAGATTCCAAAAAACCAATCTTTTAAAAACAGTTCAGTAGGTAATAAGTTTTTGTTAAAAATTCTAAACAAGCTTTCAAGCTTTTTTGCTGACTTCTTTTTGCCCCTGGTTACTAAAGTACTCGTCAAGATGAATGAACGAGCCCCTAGCAATTTTCAGCTGTTACCTTGCCTGACAAGCAACGAATAACACCTAGCAACCAAAAAAATCATGTTTCTTGTATGATGACCTTTAATTTTTACCTTTTTTGCCTTTATTTTATTTTTAGTATTTGTCGTTATAGTGGCCGCAGTAATACAAAATTTGTGAAAATGTCAAGTGTCTAGCTATTACGGCTCAAAAGATAGAGCCCTGTGACAGACAGACAGCGGAGTCTCAGTAATGAGGTCCGTTGACACCCTTTGGGTATAGGACCCTAAAAAGTAGCTTATATGTTAAAAAGTTGTCAGGAGTCCACTCAAATTTCATCTTAAGAGCGCTTATGTCTGCTGATCTGGCAATGTTGCATTTTTGATAGTTTTTCGCGATTATTCCATAAAAATTGAATGAAAATTAAAAATGTGGCCTGTTAGAACTGTTCTTAATATATTATAAGTTAATGTGTATACTGCAATAATTATTCGTAATACTTTTATATTCTTTAACTAGCTGTTGCCCGCGGCTTCGCCCCTGTTATATTTTTTTCTTCCATAAAAACCTTCTGACAGTAACAAACACAACAAGAAAAGATTTAGCGAAATTGGACCAGTCATTCTAGAGTTTTGCGCTTAGAAAACGAACAATTAACGGTTTTTAAAGAAAATGAAAGCCTAATAAATAATTATTGCAGTAGACACATTAACTTATATATTAAGAACAGGCCACATTATTAATTTTCATTCAATTTTTATGGATTAAGAAAAACTAACAAAAATGCAACATTGCCAGCTCAGCAGGTATAAACAGTTAAGCCGTCCCGCTGTTTTAGAAGTAAGCAACTGGCGCGGGCGCATGGATCTGGCGCACACCTGCAGATGCGAGTACAGATTAAATCGCATGCATGTGTACAGTAGGCTGTGGCCAAACATTGCATGGCATGAACACAGACAAAAGATTTTTAAATATCTCCGGTCTCCATTTGTTTCAGTATTGCGGCAAGGCACTGAAGAATGAATACGCTCTACAGGTGCACTATAAAGCTATGCATGGCTACGAGAAGACGGACAAATGCCGCTTCTGCGACTACCGGGGCTCACGGCCTGACTTGGTCAAGGTAGATAGATAGATAGATAAAAAACTTTATTCACAAACATGCCATGACAATTCTACATAAACAAACGATTCAAATTGTTACATATTTAAATTAAGTTGTCACGGCACAGCCGCGAAAAGGCGCCGACTCAGCATGTGCTGCGACATTGCTGTCACAGCGCTGATATTCTGCCGGAGCCAGTAGGAGTTGACGCACTCAGTCACATACAATTTTTACTCAAAGTTACTATAATGTATAATTTAAGGTTCAAATAACAAACTAACATAACAGATATTCTTTGAATATTGGTACCTAATAGGTAATCATCCATCATCATCACCTTAGCTTCAAGTGTCGCTCAAAATGGTTATCTATTGTTTGCCAGAAAGTAATATGCTATAATTTCATTTTCCCAAAATTCTTATGTCCGAAACTTCATTTGCCCGAATGTTTACTTTACTAGAAAAATTATTTAATTAATTCTTATTTTCCCGAAAATTAGATGCCATAATGATACGAATGCATTGATACGTATTGTTTTCCATATTATTAAGTGCAATAATATTATTTAATAGAATATTCAAACGCCGTGTTTATTTTGATTATAATTGATTAAAATTGCTTTTTTCTATTACTAATCTTTATAATCCGGGCTGCTATAAAAACATACCTAACATCGAAGGCTAATGCGGGAACTACGCTCTGCTTCGCTCCCGCCTTACCCTTCTGAACCTAACCTATCCGAGTTGCTTCTGCTCCGAACCGTCTTGCTCGCTCGCTTCGCTCGGTCGCACAAATCAAATGTCGCAATTCTAACCTAACCTAACCTAACATATGTGGGTAAAATTTACCTAATTCAAAGGCTTGTTTGACGTTTGGGATTTATCAGTATATAGTGTCGTACTCATCATTTACATGGATGGCAAATGACATGTGATACTTATGGCTTACAATGATTATAAAAAAAATAATTATTGAAATTAATATTATGGGAAACAAAGATTCTGTCATTTGATTAATATGGTAAACAATAAGTAGTGCAAATGAATTTATAAGAAACAATATTATGGCGGTTGAATATTATAGCACATGAAATTCGGGCAAGTAAAGGTATACCGTTGCTATGTCGATCCGGTTGCAGGACGAAAGTACACAACCAATCCAACTGCAGCGAGGTGTGAGACAGGGAGACGTTATTTCTCCGAAACTGTTCACAAATGCGTTGGAGGACGTTTTCAAGCTCTTGGACTGGAACAGGTTCGGCATCAATATCAACGGCGAGTACATCACCCATCTTCGTTTTGCCGATGATATAGTCATAATGGCGGAGTCGCTGGAGGAGCTCAATACTATGCTCTCAGTGACCTCAGTATCGTCTCCCAACAGGTGGGTCTTAAGATGAACATGGACAAGACTAAAATCATGTCAAATGTCCATGTCAAACCCGTGCCGGTTATCGTTGGGAACGATGTACTCGAAGTTGTTGACCACTATGTTTACCTTGGACAAGTTGTCCAGTTGGGTAGGTCCAACTTCGACAAAGAGGTCGCCCGAAGAATCCAACTCGGATAGGCAGCGTTCGGGAAACTTCGTGATGTCTTCTCGTCCAATATTCCGCAGTGCCTGAAGAATAGAGTCTTCGACCAGTGTGTGTTGCCAGTGATGACTTATGGCGCTGAGACGTGGTCCTTGACTGTTGGCCTCTTAGAGAGGCTCAAAGTCACGCAACGAGCTATGGAGAGAGCTATGCTTGGAGTTTCTTTGCGCGATAGAATCCGGAATACGGAAATTCGTCGAAGAACTAAAGTCACTGACATAGCTGGAAAAATATGCAAATTGAAGTGGCAATGGGCAGGCCACATCGCTCGAAGAACAGATAACCGTTGGGGGAGAAAAGTCCTCGAGTGGCGACCACGAACCGGAAGACGAAGCGTTGGCAGGCCTCCCACCAGGTGGACTGACGACATCGTGAGAGTAGCGGGAACCGGTGGATGCAAGTGGCGAGTTGTCGTTCATTGTGGCGTTCTAAGGGGGAGGCCTCTGTCCAGCAGTGGACGTCTTCCGGCTGATGATGATGATGATGAAAGGTATACCGCTCAAAATATCGTGTAAGTCTTCAAATCTGGGGTGAATGGACATTTATTGGTGAAGCATGCTCTATCTTAGTCGTCATCTTTGCTTACCATCAGGCGTGATTATGGTCAAATGCAAGCCTATTTTTGTGTAAGAAAAACCGGGCAAGAGCATGTCAGACACGCCCAAGATAGGGTTCCGTAGCCATTACGAATCAAGTAATATTTTTCTAAGGAGTTAGTATTGTGTACGGTGTAAGTATTTTATACATTAGGCTGCTATTTACTCTTAAACTACCTACTATTAATCCTCAAGCAATCTTAACCGTTATAATTTTCCTTGTTTTGAAATACTTACTACCATTCTGAATTTTTCCAATGTTTTCCACCCAACAGTAGATTTTAGAGGGAGGAAATGCGCTCGATTTTAATGAAAATTCGCACTTTAAAGTTGTGTATTTCGCAAACAGATCACATCAGATCAGATCAGTGGGTTAGTTCAGAAAAAAAATACATCCCCTAAAAACATTTTTTTTTGCGTGAAGTTCGAGATACGGATGTTGATTTTAGAAAGAGATAGAATGAAAATTTTATTTGCTGATATAGGTAGTGCCACGAGAGTTGAAGTGAATGATTACACACACAGCTAAGTACATGAAGTATGATTGCATAAAAGGAGTGAATGAAACGAACGAGTGAACGTCAAAATCCCGCTGTCTGTTGTGTACGTGACCTCAACTCTGGTGGCACTACCTATACCTATTTCGTATTTTATATACAGGTCCACGAGCGAACGCATACGGGGGAGAAGCCGTATGTGTGCGAAGAGTGCGGCGCCGGCTTCCACCGGAAGAGCAGCTATCTCACTCACATGCCTCTGCACCTGCCCGAGAAAACTGTCCAGGTAAAGTAGCGACTAATGATGGACAGATAGGAAATATTACTGCAATGTTCTGCCATCAGAATGCAACACTAGCACAAACCGTAAACAGTTTTTTTAGTGTCTTAACCTTTTCGCCGCCACGTCAAATACAAAAGACATCACCCAGTGCAAGGTCCGCCCGGATTGCTACCACCATCTTGCTCGCTAATCCTGCCGTGAAGCAGCAGTGCTTGCACTGTTGTGTTTTGGCGTGGAGAGTAGGACAGCCGGTGAAATTACTGGCACTTGAGGTATCCCATCTTAGGCCTCTAGGTTGGCAACGCATCTGCAATACCAGATGTTTATGGGCGGTGGTGATCTCTTACCATCAGGAGACCTACATGCTAGTTTGCCATCCAGTTCAATAAAAAAAATACATTATAGCTCTATCGTTATTATCGATGTAAATATCATGTTATTATTATTATTCCCCGCAATGGACGCCTCTATACCACACGGCGGCCTCGCCGTATAAAATACGCGTTCTTGAATCTACATAGGCACGACGACGTCTGTACACGCGTCAATGTGTGCGTAAGATACACAGGGCTGACTATCGCAAAACCCTTCTAAGTGCTACCAATGACATTTAAAGGTACTTATATGTAGGTATGGCTTAGATAGTGCAAATAAATGTAATCGTAAATCTTACCTATTTGTTTAAACCTACTTTAAATGTGTCTGTCTGTGTATTTAAGCATTATTATTTTTCATTTACAATAAATATACGACTACAAACTTAAACGAATTATTCGGTAGGTAGTTATTTCATGTATTAATCGCGATAATTTCAGAAATCATTATTTATTTAGAAAAAGGAAGTAGGTAGGGGTACCGTTACCACTTCGCAAAATGATTGCTTCCGAAATACATCGCGTCGCGCACCCGACTGCTTTCCTGC
The DNA here is from genome assembly GCF_025370935.1 of Choristoneura fumiferana. Classification (NCBI taxonomy): domain Eukaryota; kingdom Metazoa; phylum Arthropoda; class Insecta; order Lepidoptera; family Tortricidae; genus Choristoneura; species Choristoneura fumiferana. The sequence continues at coordinate 9,924,117 of NC_133497.1, read as the reverse complement.
GGTTTTCCTGCAATCTGCGCTTGAGGGGTGGGGTAACTCGAACCGGTGCGGGGCGGAGCGTGGCCATTCTGTACGTTAGTACTATTATATATTGTGTCTATACTGTAATAGGGTAAATCCACTTTTAAGCGCATGTTATTGTCCCGTAGCTCAGGAGACGTGAGTGATACCCTTTGTTACAATAACGTTAGCAATGTTTACCATTAGCATGCTTAGGAGATGAGCCATGAAGGAATTGCCCTAAAACTGTCACAACTCATAAACTTTTAGTGGATTTGTACCCCTTGTTGTTGTTTCTTTAAAAAAATATGGCTCTGTCCATTGGAGGACATTTTTGCCAGTGTCTAGTAGTTTTTGCTCTTGTATGGTAAAAAAATCTAGAAAACGAAATATGAGAGGTAATGGTGGATGAACCAATTACTCTTGTGATTTCATAAACATAATCTTCCTTGTACCCCTTAAAATCATACTTTTAATAAGTAACTCAGGAGACATTACCATGTCAACAAGCCACACTATCTATCACCACCACCTCCACACTATATTAACGTTTCGAACTCAATCAGAGTTCATCTTCAGAGCAACACAACCGTTTACCATGCTACCACAGGTTCGGGTCTAAGTTAATTTAGATTTTTTTTTTTGCAGTGTGACGAATGCCCCGCCATGTTCAAGTCCGTCACTCTCATGCACATTCACAAGAGCAACTCGCATCGCCGGCGGCAGAGGGCTATGAACAACGTTAATAATATATGGATTAAATGAAATAAAACGTGTTTTACTATTTTATTGTCATTTTCCACCGCGATCGGAGCGAACTCATTAATGACTTAATCTACGGTCCAGAACACTGAGCAAGTAATCACTACGTTTTATGCGAAAAATAAAAAAAAGAAGAAAAAAAAATTCGGAGGGTGTAATGAAAAGTTAGCAACTTATGATTATAAATTTATAACAGCAATTTTATTAAACCAGTAAGTAATCTTAACAATGAACACAATTTTCTAAAAGGAATAGATTACTATAACAACTTTTGGGTAGTTTTGGTTTGTTTAGAATCATTTGTTACCGGAATAACATATCAGTTCTGATTTTACTGCTAATTTAATCATTTTAATTAAAAAACAAATTTTTGTAAACCAAAATCAACCAGATGTAATATCGCACCTTGAGAATGAGACTGTCACTAAACAAAATTTGTCAGCTTGCAAAATTAACCTTTTCGCCGCCACGTCAAATACAAAAGACATCACCCATACGCCAGGCTTCTACATTGCAATGTTTGAAATTGAACCTTAACACAATTTAACGATGGTTGCTTTTGCATTGAAGTAATGAACGTTATACATATAGGTCGTTGGCGTGGAACCTGCGGTGCGTATATGAGTCGTTGGCGTCGAAAAGGTTAAATATGCGTTAAAATTCTTTCAGTGTCATTTTGAGAGATGAATTTTTTTTTTAATGATAGTCCTTTGACAGTCTCATTCTCGAGGTGCGATATTTAGAGAATCAGTCAATGGTGACTAATCAAAATATAGGTAGTTATTCACGATGACGCGTGCCGTGGTTCTTATTACAATGTCATTAATGGCTAATTTTGGCAAAATCACGCGTCTTCGTGGATGGCACTAGGTATAAAGAGGTCAAATTCTGAGTACTTCACAATCGGTTGAAAATATATTATAATATACCTATAGGTACCTTCATATGCTGGAAAAACATAAGGGGGAGAGAGTGGTCTTGGCAAATATCAGGTTTTTTTTACGTAAGAAACAGTGTAGGTATAATTGTGAAAAAACTAGATTAAATAAAATAAAATAAGTTATAATAAAAAAAACATTTTAATACAAGCTTGTTTTGCTGACTGTACTTACAATGTCACCCAAACTTCATTTGCATACCAAATTTCAAGTCGATGCCATTAACCCTCCTGCGGAGACGATCCTGGCCGGACTATCAGACTGTCACTGTGAGATCATTGTACTGTCACGCCATTTACATAAGTATGCCAAATTTCAAGACAATCCGACTACTAGAAGTGGGTCAAATTTAATTTACAAGATTTGACCCGCAAAAGTACATAATATGTAAAGTACAATTCAATAGAATCTGTCAATTTTCTACATATTTAAGACACCCTATCGTGGGCACACTTGATTATATATGTCCCTGTTGTTGCAATTATCATCTAAAAGGAATCAAAAAAGAATAATAGTCACATCACAAAGCCTTAGGCAGCCCGGTGTTTATATTAGTAGGCTGGAAGTGTCTACAGGATTGTCAGATTCTATTGAATTGGAGTTTACCTACTTATTATCAAAATATTATTTTGATAATAAGATACACTGTAAGTTAAATAAAAGCTTTTAAAAACGTTTCTGCGCTAAAATTTACACTAAAAATATAAGTATGTTTTGAAAAATCTCACGCGAGATTTGGAGGGGGGTTGAGTAAGTAAAATCTCACATCTGTCCAAAGTGTGGGAGGGGTCGAAAAATCGTCAAAATTGCCTCACGAAATTAATGGATGCCCCCTACCCCCCTTCGGGCAGTTAGGTAAAAATATGAAGCCGTTGCCACCTGCAAAAGTTTAAAACTGTGCAGATAGCAAAGCTCCCCTCCATAGAAAATCACACACACATTACTTACATTTCAGATACCTGTGTCAGTATACGAGTTGGTATAAAGAGTTCACAAAAACATCGTCAAATAAGATACAATAAAAACATTATCCAAATAAATAAATAAACATATCAATATTACAGGTACTTACAACAATGATTAAGTTAAAAAAACCCGTCTCACTTACAAATACCTACCTACTTAAACAATGTATTCGCATGTTTTGGTAAGCCAGCAATTCTACTTGATTTCTGATTCTACATTTGTAACTTGTACTTGTTAGGTGGCAGATATTAATGCAGGTGACTGTACGACACGGTGTAATGGGTAGAGCCCTTTATAACTCGAAAGCACGTTTCCACAGATAAATAAAATTGTTAGCCGTTTCTGAGATATACAATATAAATTTTACAACAATTGCTCGTTTAAAAAGATATAAACCTCAATAACAATCTAAGTATGTATCAACAGTAAAATATATATAACAGTCATACATAACATAACATAAGTTCATATTTTAACATAAGAAAGACTAATTAAAGCTGTAGTTATAAGGTATAAAAGTCTGCGTGATATTATAAATATATAAAAAAAAAACAATTAAATGAATAATCTTAAAATTAATTATTGTATTTCATTTGAGATAGTACATTTGAAGGGTCCACGGATAGAACGTGTCTAGTCACCTAAGCAACTTTTTGAGTTATTAGCGGTTTGAAAGTTAAGTCATCACGAACAATTACTATGGTTACCATTTATTTATAAGATCAAAAAATAGATTTTTTATTGTTTTCAGATTATTTAATTCAATGTTAAGTCATAGTAGGTACTTTGTGAGCCTACATTTTGAGATTAAAATCTTAATTTTAAAAAAGGTGACTAGGCATGTTCTTTCCGTGGACCCTTCATTTTAGAATGATGACTTCTCCTCCCCATTCGAGGTGTCAGATTTATGCACACAGTGGTGTTATTTATCAATGAGGACTATCGTGTATGAATTCGCCGCTAGAGGCGCTAGTGTAGCAAGAAGTCTCCGAAATGTCAAATGTCACTGTTTTTGGGTGAGCTACGCGGGTTTATTTGTAATTAGAATAATTTTGTGAATATTTTGCAATACCTGAAATTAATTATGGCAAATATGCGTTCCGGGGCAATTAATGATTGTGTTTTGAGACAGTTTTGTCTTTCGGAAACCTTTGTCCTCCCTTTTTTCCGCACAAAAGGACCACGCAACATTGTGGCATGCTCGATATTTTTATGGTACAGTTTTAAGGTATTAAATATGATTTAAATGTAAATTTAGTTTTCAAGCCTGTAATAACAAACTAACCATTATACTTTAGGCAGGACCTTTGTCTACAGTGGCGCCAACTGGTGAACGCAAAAACGGTTAGCCCTCATTGCATAAAATATCTCGTTGGTAGAAATAGGTACTATCTAACTTATAAAACCACCCCCGACTTCCGTGCCGAAAAACCTAGTTCTTTACATCCTGTAAGTAAGGACTTCGCTTTATAGGCCTTCGTTTATAAGACTTCAGTTTTAATCGTGTGACTCAAGACTATATTCTATGTTTTCTAACATGATTCAAATGACAGATGCCAAACTGACGGTAACTATACTCCATTTATTTTACCATTTCAAACATTTTTAAATGAAACAACGAATCTATTTTAAATTGTGTTAACTTCTATAATAAAAACATAATAAATACCCCTAATAAATGTACATGAAGGTTTTTTTTTTGTTTATTTGTTTACACTCTTTATTGTACAAAAAGGAAGAACAAAAACGTTACAGAAAAAAAGTAGTGTTAAGTACAAAGGCGCACTTATCCCTGAAGGGATCTCTGCCCGTCAACCTTTGAGTGGTAGAGAAGAGCAATAAAAAAAAAGGATCGACAAATAGAGCAAAACATTTCAATAAATATAAATGCATTTAAGAAAGAAAGAAAGGGTTATTTTGGCTCCATAAGTACCACCTAAAACTAAAACTATGTTACTTGGTGACACGGCAGGATACCAAAAAGGATCATTTGTATTCGAAATAACGAGAAATGTGTGTTACAATTTGACCTTCTATTACGCAAACTATCAATACTTTTGCATGTACCTAGTGCTAAAAGTGGGAATAGCATTATTTGTTGGTTTAATGGCGTAACGTTACGCTATAGAAATTAGTCTTATTTGAATTTTAATATATAATTTATTCAACACTTGGAGTGTCACTTTCCGACTCTGACAACCATCTTGCAAATTAATAATAAGTTCGTTTATTTTACCGCTTTTATTTTTACCGATAACCCTCATTGAAACAACATTGTACAGGCGTACATTAAAGAAAGTAATTTAATAGAACACAGAGCCTGCGCAATAACTTAACAATTTGTTAGCGAATTGAGGTCAAATATTTGAACAATCAGCAGTTTTAAATGTGATTTCATTTTTTAAAGCATTATATCTCAGTTGGAAAAAATAAAAAAATGTTACCGCCTCACAAAGTTACATAAACATCATGTGTCATTTGAATCATGTTAGAATAGAACAAAATTAAATGGAGTTAGTTATGAAGGGTGTAACTATAGTCTAAGTTTCGTATGTAGTTGCGAGGCGTCGGATAAAAGATTAGTCTTCTTAGAGCGCGAGCCATACAGTACAGAAGAAACGTGGGACGGGGGCGCGGCGCGGACGGAGCGGACAAGGGGCGAGGGTCTCGTCTCCTCATATCTTGGCTGCTTTGGGTCGCGATGTTTCTAGACATGTGTGAAAACTGTTTCAAGGGGAAACGCGACTGCGATGCGCCCCCTGTCCACGTCTCTTGTGTGTCTTAGGCACTTGTCCCACCGCCGACGATGAGCGAGAAGCGAGCAGAGCGAGTAACTAGAAACGTGTGGGCGAGCAGCGAAAAGCGAGTGTTCGAGCACGACGGGCGATTACTCGCTCCACTCGCTCGAGCCGGGCGGCCGCCAAGCTAACAGCGCTGAGCGAGTATCGCTGAGCTAGTTTTATTGCTCAGCGAGTTTTATAGCTCTTGTCGCTGCGACAAAAGATGTAAGAGCGAGTTCTCGCCGGCAGCGATCAACTATTAATATATATGTCTCTTTTACTCACACAGGATCTTATATCTTTTGTTCGTTTCTTGAGCGAGAAAATAGTCGATAGCCAATCGTTTCCTCGCCGGCGGTGAGACAACTGCCTTACGCCTTATCTGCCCCAAATGAACGAGATCTGGCGCATACTGTTTGTTGTAGACAAAGGCTGTATGTAAAAGAATTTCTCCACCATCTAAATTCGTCTGTTCAGCCAAATTACTTCATCGTGTAAACTGCAATTAACAAACGTCGCAAGAAAAAGGTTTCTCGTCTGTGTGAATTCGTTTATAACTAGTCAACGTCACAAAAACAAAAGTTTATCGCTCGTATGAATTTGTTTAGACGCAGATAACATACTTCTGCGTTTAAACTTTAACTTAAAACCGTCAGAAGAAAACTGTTTCTCGTCTGAGTGAGTAAGTTTATACGCAGACAAAATACATCTTCGCGAAAACTTCAACTTAAAACTGTTACAAGGATACGGTTTCTCGCCCGAGTGAATTCGTCTATGCGCAACCAAACTACTTTTTTGCGTGAACTGCGACTTACAAACGTCACATGAAAACGGTTTCTCACCTGTGTGAGTTTGGAGATGAGCAGCCAAACTATCTTTACGCGTGAAATGTAATTTACAAATGTCACAAGCGAATGGTTTCTCATCCGTGTGAGTTCGTTTATGAGCAGCCAAACTACTACTATTTTGCGTGAACTGCGACTTATAAATGTCACAAGAAAATGGTTTCTCACCTGTGTGAATTCGGATATGAGGAGCCAAACTATCTTTACGCGTGAACTGCAATTTACAAATGTCACAAGCGAATGATTTCTCATTCGTGTGAGTTTGTGGATGCGCAGCCAAACCATCTTTACGCGTGAAATGCCACTTACAAACGTCACAAGAAAACGGTATTTCTTCTGTGTGAGTTCGTAGATGCGCAACCAAGCTATCTTTATGCGTGAACTGCGACTTACAAACGTCACAAGCGAATGGTTTCTCGTCCGTGTGAGTTCGTAGATGCGCAACCAAACTATCTTTATGCGTGAACTGCGACTTACAAACGTCACAAGAAAGCGGTATTTCTTCTGTGTGAGTTCGTTTATGCGCAGCCAAACTCTTCATATGCTCGAACTGCAACTTACAAACGTCACAAGCGAATGGTTTCTCGCCTGTGTGAATTCGTCTATGCCTAATCAAATTACCTTTGCTCGCAAATCGAGACCTACAAACATCACAAGGAAAATGTTTGTCGCCTATGTGAGTTCGTCTATGCACAACCAAACTACTCCTTTGCGCGAATTGTGACTCACAAACGTCACAAGCGAATCGTTTCTCGTCCGTGTGAGTTCGGAGATGCGCAACCAAATTATCTTTACGCGTGAACTGTGACTTACAAACGTCACAACAAAAAGGTTTTTTGCCCGTGTGAGTTCGTCTATGCGAAGCCAAAGTAGCTCTTTGTGTAAACCGCGACTTACAAACGTCACAAGAAAAAGGTTTTTCGCCCGTGTGAATTCGTCTATGTTTAGTCAAATCACCTTTTCGCACAAACCAAGACCTACAAAAGTCACAAGAAAAAAGTTTCTCGCCTGTGTGAATTCTTCTGTGCACAGTCAAGTTACTTCTTTCCGCAAACCGAGACCTACAAACGTCACCAGAAAAAGGTTTATCGCCTGTGTGAGTCCGTATGTGTCTAATTAAATTACTCTTCAGTGAAAATGTTTTGCTACATACATCGCAACAGAACAAGTTTTTAATTGTGTTTGAAACAATATAACAAGAAAAGGGTTTTTCGCCTGTGCGAATCAATTTATGTTCAGTTAAAGTACTAGAATATACCATTTTTTTGTTACAAATATCACATAAGTAACACTTTTTTCCTGTGTGGGATCTGTTTCGGGCAGTTAAGCTTTTCCGTGTAGTGAACCATTTCTTACATATGTTACATTTGTACAATTTTAGCTTGGTACTGACATTGTGAATGTGTTTAGTAATATGTTTAATCAAGTCTTTTTTTCGAGTAAACATATTTGAACATGTATCACACTGGAGTAGACTTGGTTTCTCACCTGTGTGAGAAGCTAAAACTGATCGATTTCTACATTGTGTGTTGTAAATAGTGTTATAATCGTGTGTTTCTTCTGTGTTGACAGTTAAAGTATCATCAGTCAAATCTTGTGACAATAGTTCACTACCTGGTTTTACATGTGTAGCTAAGTGCTTTACTAAATGCCTTTTCTGCAGATATTGTTTGGTACAATCATCACGTTGAAAATACGTTTTAACAGGTTCATCACAGCCCTGATCCTTTAAACTAGTTTCTTCTACGGAATCTTTGCAACTGTGAATTTTAAGGCTTGATTTAGAATCAAAAGTTATGAGACAAGTTGCGCATGTCAGGTCTTCTATAAGGATGCGTTCGAGCCTCACAGAATAGCTGCTAAGTTCGAACTTTTGGTTGTGGCTCATGTTGCAGCGAGGTCCCTCCCCGGGGCGGGTGTGGGTGCACTCGGGCGCGGCCTCAGCTCTACCTGCTGGCTTCAACTTGCAAGGTTTCTCGTCTGTTCTGTTCAGTGCACCTGGAAGATAATGTTTAAGAAATTTTCATTGCTTGATCGGTGGGACACACAAAGAACCTAACAAGACATACTCATACTCTTTTATTGGTAATATCATTATTACATGTCATTTACATACATAACCCTATGTTCAGAAAGAGAATATAACTGCATTTTTTTTTTAATTCCTTATTTATTGTGGAACTTTGATCAAAGAATGAATTGGTTACTTCCCAAAAGCTTTAACTATAAAAAACATATAACAACCATGCGATGTAAATGAGCATACACTCGAGCCAAGAGAGACAATATCCTCAAAGTCATACCACTGGAACTCCTGCCATAGACCACCAAACCTGCACATGGATTCTCTAAAAAATACGCAATATGATTCCAACAAAAAGATAATACATAAAGATTGGTTTTTGGAGTCTTTTTGTATTTTTTATTTCAACTCTAAATTTTGTTACTTTTACGGTCATCCCGCTAGTATCGCTGCTTAGATATGTGGTGCATAGGAGAAATTTGTGTCTGTACTCCTGTCCAGTGGTGGTGTAGCGGTATAGCACGCAGCACGGAATGCTGAGGCCCTGGGTTCGATTCCGAGCGCTGGTCTCTTTTTCTGGTTTTTCTGTGCATCTATGTTTTAGTTTGTATTTTCGATATAGTGATAATATAATAGACGGACAGACATATTGTAACCTACTTAATTACATCCATATTTGTATATAGTCAAGCTTACTTTGCTGGTGACACTTCAGTGGACTGGGCAAGTCGCGGGAACGTCTCTTGCGTTTCTTTCCCCTGTGCCACAAGGCACTGGCACTGGGGTCAGATTGCATGCTCTTCCAAGGCTTGCAACAGCATATCACCAGCAGATCCAGATCAGGCAGGTGCTGACCTCCTTCTGGAAGTCGCTCCAGCCTGACAAAACAGCTCCGGAGCTCATACTTCTGCTCGGTGCTCCTGTTCCAGCAAGGATCATCCCAAGGGCAGGTGTTGGTGCAGTCGGGTGCGTCGGAACTGCCTTCTAGCTTTGCCCAGCATGGACCGTCCTCCATTCTACATACAGCATCTGTAAAAAATATTTTATTCATGACTGCAATCTCACCAAATGTGTTGTTTATTGTCATTTCTACGGTGTCCTAATATTTTTAACATTGCAATTTCACGTACAAAATAGGAGCACAAAGATGTTGTGTTTGGCAACATTAAGGGTCTGCTAGGCTTCCTCCAGAAGCTAGGCTGGCATTAATAGTGCCTGCAGGCAACCACGCAAAATATGCGCACACAGACGGAGAACAACCTGCTTCCACCTTTTATAGATATCGGATTGCAGAGAACAACTCAACTATACCCCAGGGTTTTTGGTGCAAGAATATTTGATAGTAGCCAAAGAGTAAAAATTGACTGAAAACTGAAAGTACTTATTATACCATTAATCAATTTTCTATGTATTGAATAATTAATTGAACAAAGAATTGAACAATTCATACTTCTGTACTGTTATATTTAAACCTCCTGAGGCCCAATGTAAAATTTCTGTTTTCACAATTTGAACAGAACGATAATCAAGTAAAGTTCAAATTTTTAATCATGGGATCAAGGAATTATAAATATACTAGATGATAACCCGGCTTCGCTCGGGTAAAATGTGCTCATAATAATATGTTTAAAAAAAATTTTTTACCAGTGTAAAGACTGTCGTACTTATCGAAAAATCTGACGTATATTCCCAGCCTTAATATTATAACAAACACTTTCACAGCTAACCTACGTATCGGTATTTCACTATATAGTAGATATTTCTCCTAAATCTTATTTGCCCAAATAACTATGATGTCACTGTCTCATAATCAAAGAAATTAGACCTAAAGGGCCCCATATACGGTACGATTCGTCTGTGCGATCGATCTGATGAAAATCGACGAATCGTACCGTGTGTGGGGCCCTTAAGAGGTCACAATGGAGAACGAAATGCAAACCTGTGACACCTGTGACACGTGATGACGTGACACTACCGCCACTTTGGTGATGACTTTGACATGTTTACTTCGCAACGCCATTATATACTTAGTAATTTATTCAAGTTTATATTGAAAATACTCGATAATCCTAATTTTCCGTCTACAAGTTGTCGACTCGGATTGACTAATTTTTTACGCTCTTCAATTTGATGTGCATTTCGTTCGAGGCTACCGTAGACCGGTACGAAATTATTAATATAAGGTAATAATAATGCAATTTCGAGTTTAGCACACTTAAAATAATGATTGATTTATATTATTAACCAAAAATAGACCTATGGTTGTGAACTCTTTGCACAACAATCAATTAATTCAAGAGTTATAGCTACTGACATGGCAAGATCATACATTCAGCGGTTTATAATAAATAATAATAATAATAACTTTATTTTACCAACAACAACAAAACATTTTTCAAAACAGTAAGTATATTTTTTACTCCGCTCTTACCTTAAAGGCCGGCAACGCACTTGTGACTCTTCTGGTGTTGCAGGTGTCCATCGGCGACGGTAATCGCTTACCATCAGGCGATCCGCCTGCTCGTTTGCCCCCTATACCATAAAAGAAAAGGTACATATGTTGTAGGTTTATACTTCGAGTATTAATGATGTCCTTTACTCCCTGTACTAGTTATAAACTGTATTACGGTGAAGTAAGATTCGTCATACTTACTCGTGAAGTCAAATTAGACATGTACTACAACTTTGAGGGTATAACCGTGCAGCAGTACAAATGAAAATCTTAATATATGCAAAAATCAGACATGCATTTTAGATACTATCTAAACAAAACATAACACGTAGCAGCTACATAATATCTTAAAAATTAAACAATACTGTATATCAAGTTGTATGAGGTTCGAAATGGATATGTAACAAAAAATGCCACTTCATAGCTTAATTGTTAAAAATTTACAGAGACTATTTACACCACTCTTATTCCCAAAAAACACTTGTTTACCGCAAGAAAAATCCTACTCCTGGCAGGTGCTATTCTAATAATAGTTTATTTACTGCACTCAGTCAAATTATTTTCATTTTTCTCTCACAATGAGTGGTTATACAGTAGGCATAATAATGTTGTTTTTCCATTCTAACCTATCTGTATATCTCTACTGTTACTCAAATCATTCCAACACCAAAACCCTGGGCTATGCTTACATGAAAAAGCTGTTCAATATTACAAGAAAGTCAAACAAACATACAACAGTCCTGCTTGGACTACTATCATAACCTTAGTAAATTAGAAAGAAAGAAGATAGAAAGAAAAAGTTTATTCGGCAATATACATTAGCTTGTAGGTAACATACATCAGGTACATAACTTACTGTTTAAGTAAAGTAAACTTACAGCTAGCCGTCAGGGCTGGCAGCTCAGCAATGCTGAGGTACAGAACCACAGCGCTGATTTTCAGCTGCATTATGTTAAAGAAAGAAAGAAAGAAAGAAAATACATTTATTCACAACACAAGCAAGACACAACAATAGTATTAAGTACAAATAGACAACATGTAGAAAGAAGTATGCGTCATTGCGGTTGTGAATCGGACACTGGCTCAGCATAATGCTGAAGCGTTAATAATAAACACCCCAGCGCTGACTTTCAGCCAGCACCGTTGGTGACCCTCGGACCGCTACAAAGATATACTACACAGTTTTATTACTATACATAAGACTACATAAATAGATAATAGATGATGTTAAAACTTCAAAAATATTAATTATTTGCATCAATAAGTCACAAAATTTACTTTGCAATGAAAACGCGACGTCCTGCTGCTGCACCGTTTCAGGTCCAATGACTATTTCATCCTTGATCTCGTGGTCGGCGTACAAGCCTTCTGCCACGGCCGCCTCGCTCACGCCGCACTCGCCCCACTCGGGCTCCTCCTTCACAGGCTCGGACTCTGCAGTCGGGCTGTTCGCCCAATCTGACTGTTCCGTGGAAACAAAACTGCAGCAATCGGCTGACTCCATGATCACAACACAACTATTAACACGTGAAATACACTGATTTTTTACGTAAAAACTAACCTAGAGAACCGTTCTGAATATTGTTATTCTAAGTATTTTGTTTTGTTTGCAATACAATGCGCTTGCACATAATATTCACTCACATGGGGTAACTGACTGACACTGACATTCTTTCCCGGCCCGGATAATACCGGGATGGAAATACCGACTCTGTTTTTCGTGTACACGCCCATAGAAGCTCCTGTCAGTTTCTATGGGCGTGTACACAAAAAACAGAGCCAGTATTTCCAAGTCGGTTTTATCCGGGTCGGGAAAGAGTGTCACCCTTCACATGTCAAGCGTCGCACACGCACAGTGTTGCCATATCCTCAACCAAGAAATCTGTATTGTAGTCTAAAAATCTGTATAAAATCTAACGTTTCTGCAGGGCTGCGGCAGGGGGGCTGCTACTACGAAACTCGAAGTTCGTGTCGTGCGGTCCCTCTGACAATTATACTATTTAATACGAGAGCGAGAAAGTTGGCGGAGAAACGCACAGATTGGCGCGGACGTGTATTGGAGAGTCGCAAGCATTGCGATGAGGCCTGGCTCAAGGCACTTGCTGAGAAGAGACAGAAACGACACCAAGGCGGTTCTGCATCAACATCCGCAGACTTCTCTTGTCTGGCCTGTGGGCGAACATGTCGCTCTCGCATCGGTTTAGTCAGCCACCAAAGACGTTGTGCACGCACAGGCAACACGCCAAAATTCGTCTGGAACGGGCTACTACGAAACTAGAAACTTGAAGTTCGTGTCGTTCGGTCCCTTTGACACTTGTACTACTATTTAATACGAGAGCGAGAGGGACGATACGACACGAACTTCGAGTTTCGTAGTAGCCCTGCAGACGCGTAGGCCTGATGATGAGTAGCCTGCGCAAAATAGGGTTCCGTAGTCATTACGAAAAAATTAAGTAATATTTTTCTAAGGATTTCGTATTTCATACGGAATCTTTTTTAGGGTTCCGGAGCCAAAATGGCAAAAACGGAACCCTTATAGTTTCGCCATGTCTGTCTGTCTGTCTGTCTGTCTGTGCGTCCGCGGCTTTGCTCAGGGACTATCAATGCTAGAAAGCTGTAATTTTGCACGGATTTATAAGTAAACTATGCCGACAAAATGGTACAATTAAAAATTCGGGTACCTCCCATAGACGTAAAGTGGGGGTGATTTTTTTTTCTCATCCAACCCTATAGTGTGGGGTATCATTAGATAGGTCTTTTAAAACCATTATGGGGTTGCTGAGACGATTTTTCGACTCAGTGATTACTTTGCGAAATATTCAACTTTAAAGTACAAATCTTCATTAAAATCGAGCGTCCCCCCTCTAATCAATACCTTTTATAGATATTGGATTGCAGAGAACAATTCAACTATACCCCAGGGTTTTTGGTGCAAGAATATTTGATAGTAGCCAAAGAGTAAAAATTGACTGAAAACTGAAAGTACTTATTATACCATTAATCAATTTTCTATGTATTGAATAATTAATTGAACAAAGAATTGAACAATTCATACTTATGTACTGTTATATTTAAACCTCCTGAGGCCCAATGTAAAATTTCTGTTTTGAACAATTTGAACAGAACGATAATCAAGTAAAGTTCAAATTTTAATCATGGGATCTAGGAATTATAATATATAAGATAATAATATATTTATAATTCCTACCCCTATTTATATTCCTACCCCCCCACGACCCCTTGGCTAAACAAACGGACCGATCCTTAAACATCTACAAGAAGGGCCCCTCGTCCTCGGGGTCTGGGGGCTCAATGGCAGCTTTGGCCCTGCCTGCCAGCTCTACTTCTTTGGCTTGGCGGATTTTGGCCCTGATCCTGAGCAAAGCCGACTCCGAGCGCGAGCATTTGTCGTCTCTCCAGGTCTACCTCCCGAGGGCGTGGAAGCCGCTCCTAGGCTCCTCGCTGCTCACCCTGACTACGGAATCATCAAGAGCTTCCTGTTCATTCGCCCCAAAACTAGCTAAACACTCAGTGGGAGGCGATCCGCCGACAGGGTCGCCGGTGAATTGCGGCCGTGAAACCATTTCCACCACCCGGTCCCCATCCAACTCGGAGCACCTGCGGGCCCTCCAGCCCCCCGCACAGCCTCCCCCCTCACACAAAGGCACCCCCGACCCCACTCCCCGCCCAACCTCCTGCGCATGAGTACGCGCATCCGTCCTCTTTTCCCGATCCGAGGCCCTCCCCACCCTCCGATCTTTAAGGCTAAACCCTTCCGCGGCTGCCCTCCCGCCGACTTCGCCTTCTTGGGTCCCGCTCCCCCGGGCCCCACTGATCCCTGGCTGAGAAAATTAGGTGTCGCTGTCGTTCAAATGCAGGCGCTAGACGGTGTGTGTGATAAAGAGACCAACGATATCATTCAGTACCTTTCTAACTAAAATGTGGCCGTTTTCAATAATCCACATTGGGAAGTACCTACTTATAAACGTAGTGTTTATATGCTCTTTGCCTTTAAAGGTCGTTTAGTAACTCAATTTTGCAAAATTTCGAGTTAGGTCACTTTCGTTCTCAACATGCGATATAACCGTTTTTTTTTATTAATAGCTTCTGTCCAATGGGGCAAACAGCCAGAATAGCGGGTGTACAGTCACGAGCATTAATATCTGCCACAGCGGAGCGTGCAAAAATATCTGACACGTCCTTCCGGCCTATAAATAGAGTCGTATCAGATATTTATGCACGCTTGTTGTGTCAGATATTGGTGCTAGTGACTGTACCATTATAAATATAAAAATACAACTATAAAAAATACTCAAAATGTACTATTTAGTTCCTACTTTAAAAGTAATCGTATACCACCATTACTTATTACTCAGTTTACGCATTTTTGAGATACATTTTTTATGCGACGTCTTTACGTTACTCCCGGATTGTGTTCGAATCGCTTAACGGTATAGTGCCTATTCAATTATTGGAATTATACCTTTATAGCAGGGTTCGCAAAAGTGGGGTACGCGAACCCCTAGGGGTTCGCCATTCGACGGCAGGGGGTTCGCGACAAGATTTACGTAATGGTCGCGTGATGACTGGCAGGCAAGTGCGGCACACATGGTGGCGCGCGTGCGACTGATTTCGTCGTTCAACAGTCAATTTTATTGTTTTCTTTGGGAGGCTAGAGGTGGGGGGGGGGATTTAATTAGTTAAGGGGTTCGCTGTCACCTGGAAACTTTAACAGGGGTACGTGGAGCCGAAAGTTTGAGAAACCCTGAACTACACCAATCCGTGTGCTTACACAGTGGCACGCACATACTTGCGATTGCGACCAAACTAACAAAACCTTATTACTTAACTTATAACGTCAACACTAGTGTTGCCATTATAATATTGTAGTTACCCTATTAGGTATTGGGTAAAAGCCGCCTATGTAATATACCACCACACTACCTGTCATCTTGCGTATAAATGTTATAGTTAGCTTATTTATGTGTTGTTATGGTATCCATCTACCTATCTATCTGTTTAGATTTGTTGTGTATGTGTATTGTATGTGTTAGTTTTATGTATTCTTGATACAGCTCTGATCTACTGTAAATTGCACCACCTGCTAAAATGTATTCCTTATTTCTGTCCATTGTAAAGGTTGCCTGGAAGAGATCGCTCTGAAGCGATAAGGCCGCCTATTGCTTACCTTAGAAAATCTCTATGTATATACTTGTTTTCTCTGTACTGTTTGCTGTATTGGTGTGCAATAAAGAGTTATTGTATTGTATTGTATTGTATTGTAATATATATTTTTTATTAATTCTATTAAAACGTGAGAAAGTGACACGCAACGTAGTTATTTTGGTTCTTGTAAAAGTTTATCAACGTTTTTTTATTGTAGTAACGGTATCAAAATGTGAAAGTAATTAAAACGTTATTCAACGTAACGATATTTTTGTAGTATCGGGGTACTAAGAATTATTATGGCAACACCGGCCTACGCACACATGTTTATAAAACCGGCCTCACCGGGCGTTTCACCGCGCTCCATCTTTACTTTTTATTTATTTCATCTGAGGGTATCTAATACTCTGGACTAATCCAATGATACCTCATATGTTAAAAACCTTAGAAGGCTGCTTAGAATGCTTAGATGACTAGTAAGAGTTTGTATCCTACATTTTACGAGATTAATTTGTTTTTTTTTCTTTATGTAAGATTATTTCGTAGATAGTGATAAAGAAATAAAAAAAAAACTGAAAAAAGGATAACGTTACGTTGCAACAGAAATGATACACGTTTTGTAATTTAAAACAAAATATTTATTCCTAAAACAATATTTCTATTCATTAAATATTGACGCAGTTATTGATGTTATGTTATAAAACTTGGCGCTGAATCGACAACATAGAACAGTCTAAAAATCGCTTACCAACAAGATTTAGATGTGATGGTAATACTGATTGCTCTCATAGATCCTGAAAAGCCTATATATATAAGCTCTGGTTGAGTTCGAAACGCGTCAGTGTAGTATGGTGGTGGTGATAGATGGGTTTGTGTGATTTGTGTGTGTTCTTACAGTGAGGAGGTGGAGAAAATGCATGAACACGCATATCTTGCATAAACTTAGCTATCGTAAGGTCGCGGGTGAGCAAAGGAATTATTTTAGTTCATTGATATGGACCTCCGCAAAGTAACGCCCGATTATGTCAAATAACTTTTCTAGTAAACGAAACATTCGGGCAAGTAAAAGTTAATACACTGAGTCTAGTTTCCTTTAGTTAGCTCGACAGAAGATTAACTGGCGATGTCTATAACTTCTCGCTAATCTCCTGCTTTCGCTTGTGCAATCGTAAATGTCCAACCAAGGTCGACCTTTGCCTAAACTTTTTGCTACACAAATCGCAATTATACGGCTTCTCATCTGCGTGTATCCTTCTATGGTTGGTCAACGTATTTTTGTGCGCAAACTGCTTTTTACACACATCGCAAGTATACAGTTTCTCACCCGTGTGAATACGTATGTGTGCAGTCAACGCCGTGTCATGCCTAAACCTTTTGTTACACACATCGCAACTATACGGTTTCTCGCCCGTGTGACGTCTTATATGAATATGCAGTTGTCGTTTCCCTGTAAACCGTTGGTCACACATATCACAACCATACGGCCGCTCACCCGTGTGCAATCGTAAATGCTGTTTCAAATTGGATTTCTGCCGAAACTGTTTCTTACACACATCGCAAGTATACTGTTTCACATCGGAGTGTATTGGCATATGTTTTGTCAGTGTACATTTACCTCTGAACTTTTTGTTACATATATCACAACTGTACGGTTTCTCACCCGTGTGTTTTCGTAGGTGTATCGTCAAGTTCGATTGATGTGTGAACTGTTGGTGACATATATCACAACTATAGGGTTTCTCATCTGTGTGTAACAGTACATGCCGAGACAGCTTAGATTTTTCTCTAAAGCTTTTGCTACACACATTGCAACGATACGGCATTTCACCAGTGTGTATCCGTAGGTGTACTTTTAGGTGTGATTGTCGCGTAAACTTTTGGTGACATATGTCACAACTGTAGGGCTTCTCATCTGTGTGTAACCGTACATGCCGCGCCATTTTAGATTTATCTCTAAAACGTTCGCCGCATAAATCACAACCATATGGTTTCTCATCCGAGTGTGTCAGTACATGCCTTGTCAAATGACTCCGTTGTGCAAATTGTTTGCAGCATATTTTACAACTAAAGGGTTTCTCACCCGTGTGTATTCGTAAGTGTGCGTTCAAATGCGACCGTTGTGTGAACTGCTGGTGACATATATCACAACCATGCGGCCTCTCGCCCGTGTGTAATCTTTCGTGCCGAGTCAACATAGTTTTATCTCTAAACCGTTTGCTACATACATCGCAACCATATGGTTTCTCAACCGAGTGCGTCAGTACATGCCTAGTCAACTGACTGCGTTGTGTAAATCGTTTGCAGCATATTTCACAACTGAAGGGTTTCTCACCCGTGTGTATTCTTAGGTGTGCGTTCAAATGCGATTGCTGTGTGAACTGTTGGTGACATATATCACAACCATAGGGGCTGTTACCCATGCCACAAGCATGTGGTTTATCATGTGTGTTTGCTTGTACATTGTTGGGCAAATTTGATTGACTAGAGGCTTGCTTGTCGCTAGGAGGCTGGCAGCTCCCGGTCACTTCCCTGGTTCCGCTGTTCTCTATACCTGAGTGCTCCAGCTGCAACTTGGAAGGTGTCAGACTATGATTGAGCTCAGAATCACGGCTCATATAAAATGGCGTGGTAATGTCCTGGTTTCCCGCTGGAAGTCGCTCCAGTCTGACAAAACTGCTCTTGAGCCGGTGCTGCTGCTCGGTGCACCTGATGCAGCATGGGCCATCCTTGAGCCAGGTGTGGGTGCACTCGGATGCGGTGATCGCTCCAGCTGCTGCCTCTGGTTCGTGTTTGATCTCATATTCGATATTTAGCACATCTGAAAAAGATTTAATACTTAGGCTTGGAACACAAAGGGGCTGTTTCACCAACCATTGATAAAGTTTATTAGACAGATAAATATGTGATGCCGTCTTCGTCTATTCGAAAAAAACAAACAGAGATGGCATCACAAAACGGTCTAAAATTTTTTTCCCTAAAATCTTTTGATCAAAATTGTTTGGTATAATATTGTATGGTATACTTTTGCATACATTTCTTTTCCTAGAGCACTTGGTCTATAATTTTTTAGTCTAAAAATTTTATTACTATAATGCTAAATCCATAAAATTGTTAATCTAATTATTATGCAGTCTGATATTCAATGTCCTAAAGTTAAAATACTAACAGAATTTTTATTCCAATTCGACAAATTAGCTTTCATTCGCTGAAGGGAAAAAAACAATTTGTAATATTTTTACGTTTATTGCGAAAATTAAACAAAAGATAAAAGTAGGTAAGTGTATTACATCAAGGGTTGCAACCGCCATCAGGAAATCAAACTTCGAATTATAATTCATTCTATTGTTCAAAATATTACAGCATTATTATTATTATTATCTTTTATACTAGGCACTAAATATTAGGTTAGGTTTTTGGAAAAAAAAATTGATGGATAGGCGAAACAGTAAAGGGGGGACGGGGGGCGCAATAAAGAAAACCCAGGTAACAATAACTGAGCAATCATGTTATCTGGGATTTCTTTATTACAGGGGGCTCCGCCCCCCTCGCTCCCCGACCCCCTTGTGGGGGCTTTACCCCCCCGGCCCCCTTTACTGTTTCGCCTATCCAAGTATCAAATATTTATTATTTTCATAAATTTTTTTAGGACATTGAATATTACACTAAATACAATATGGATTTAGCATTTTAGTAATATAATTTTTAAACTAAACAATTATAGACCAAGTATTCTTGGTCTTTAGGAAAAAAAATATGTATGCAAAAAAGAAGTATGCCATACAATATTATACCAAACAATTTTGATCAAAAAATTTTAGGAAAATAAATTTTAGACCTTGCAAAGGGCACCCGAGTGTAACACATTATCTGAAGGCTTTGAAGCTCCCCATGAGGCAGACATAGTCACATTTAGTGCCGTTTTTAATTTTTTTATGGCTTTTCACCCTTGCTGTTCTAGCAAGATTTATTTTGCCAATAGACATTACACACAAGGAGAGTGATTGGTTTATAATTATAATTTTGATTGTTGTGAAGGAATATTGAGGAAGGTGGCTTTGAACCATGCCTTATTTAAATTAGTTTTAACTTAAAGGAATAGTAACCTGGCATCTGAAAGGCAATGTCCTGCTTTTGCATCAGCTCAGGTTCGACTACTAATTTGTATTTGACATTGTTTTTGGTATACAGGCCTCCTGCCACGGCCGGCGTGGGCGCGGCGTCAGCTTCACTTGTCTTTGCCTCGTGTTGGTTCTCTTCTTTAATATTTAGCACATCTAAAAAAAAAAAATGTGACAGTGGATTACTTAGATTTAAACTGCTGTTACAATACGGTATTTGACAACTCCTGATTTTGCCATATCTTAATATTATTATGAAAATATAGATAAACAGATAATGTTTAGCAAAGAGAAAATTTAAATCGGTTGAAAATTGGATTTATAGTGTTTTATTGAAAAATCTCTGTCTCTTTCTCAAACGCTTTTCTCTATGCAGCAATTATGGCCGTACTGGCGCGATGTCTTTCTCTGTCTAATCTTGAATTTCAAACCTTCATAACTTTGTTATTTGTAAAGGTAGCTTAAAAATTGTTTTTCTATTTGATAACAGGCATTGTGTAGTTTTAATTTATGAAACATATACAAAATAGTCAAATACCGTATTCTTGTCAGACATTCAGGTGCATATGTAGATCATTGTTTTAAATTTTACAGTTATATTCATTTTGTTTTGATTTTGTAATTTAATGTATTTTGTAGCTTAATTTGGTTAAACACAGTGATTCAAAAGACACAAGCTCTCAGTCAGTATTTTTTTATTAAAATAAAAGAGATAAATCTCTTACTTTCTTTCTAATGCTAAAAATAATGAAGTATAATCCAATAACATGTTAACCTTGCATAGATAGTGAACTGTCCTGCTGCTGCATCCGCTCAGGGGCTATTATTAATTCGTCTTTAACTTGGTGTCCGGCGTACAAGCCTTCTGCCGCGGCCGCCTCGCTCACGCCGCACTCGCCCCACTCGGGCTCCTCCTTCACCGTCACAGGCTCGCACTTCGCAGTCACGATGAATAACCGTGTCGACTGTGCGTCGGAAGCTCGGCGGCAGTCGGACGGCTCCATGGCACGAAATCAGAATTTTATGCGGCTGCGGTATTTTTACACAAACCACTGTCAAATAGCTCAACAATGTAGTGTTAAGATTGTAAGTAAAAGCATTTTGTCCACCGTCAACCGAAGTGTAACGAAATTATATTGTTAATTATAACACTATACAAGATCGTTCATCCACCATTACCTCTCATATTTCGTTTTCTAGATTTTTTTTACCGTACAACGGCAAAAACTACTAGACACTGGCAAAATTGTCCTCCGATGGACAGAGCCATATTTTTTTTAAAGAAACAACAACAACACTATACAAAAAATCCAGTAAGAGATGCAATTTTATTTGACAATTTTGACGCCATCGTTTGACTGACAGCAGTGCAGTGACAGCTTACTGACAGACGTCAAAGAATAATTTTGTTTTCTAAATTCTTGCTACGGAAAAGGCAAAAGTCAATAAACAACATACAGCCAGGTCCTTATTATTATAATTTTGCATGAATCTAGTCTTTAAATTATGATTTGTAAAGGCATTCTCATTATCAGTTGTAATAACCGAGTAGCGTCAATTCGTGCTGTAAAGTTATGTGGGGGAGAAGTGATTTCTCTCCAGCCAGATGTATCTGGAGACCGGAGTCCAAAGGAAGAGCGTCCGATCTCGCATAGAGTTGGTTGAGAAACTCAATAGATGGCGCTGGGAGTTCGTACAGTTACAAATCTGAATATACCGTCAATACTAAGTGATGGTTAAAATTTCACCCAAAACCATTTAAAAAATTTCATGTGTAGTAGTCAAATATTCTTGAGAATCTCATGCGGGATCGGACTTGATTGAGATATTGAGATCCACAGATCAAATTAGCTTTCGCTACTCGTTACTAGATGGCGCTTATTAACCGTACACAGTACACATCTAGATGTCCAATGAACAGTAAATTTTCGAAATAAATGAGGATAACTAAACTGTATCTCCTTCACAAGCAAAGAGTAATAATACATATAGTACAGATACGCAAGTTACGGAGTTTCCAAAATGTTAGAAAAATTCTCGGAACCCCAGGAGGTTATTAAAAAAAAAACAATATGAGCCATTTGTCAAAATCTTTATTTGTTCTACTTTTTTACATTGAAGACCACATAAAATGTACACATTTTTTTTAAGGAATAGACACTGTCAAAAAACTGGCTGATCGCATTTCTTTCCCTATTTCTATATTTATATTCCCTCAAGGATTTATTTAGTCTGTCTGTCTGTGGCACCGTAGCTCTTAAACGGGTGGACCGATTTGAACGCGGTTTTCTTTATTTGAAAGCACGGTTTCTAGCGATAGTTCTTAGACGTGTTTCATCAGAATCGGTTCAACCGTTCTAAAACGTTTTTAAATAAAAAGACACGTCAAGATCGCTCATCTTCTTTCTAATAACACAAGCTTGCTTTGCTAAGCTTACTTAGGGACTAGGTCAATTGGTGTGAATGAGGGCTATCGTTTTTTGTCTCACTAGATGGCGCACTGTTGCGTGAGGTTTTTAAGTATGGCATTCAAAGTCTGTTATTACGGGCGTCAAAACAAAGTTTAGATTAAAATCATATTTAATACACCTTAAAACCGTACCATAAAAATATCGAGCATGCCACAGTGTTGCAAAGTCCCCGTTTTGTTCGGAAAAAAGGGAGGACAAAGGTTTCCGAAAGACAAAACTGTCTCAAAACACAGACATTCATTGCCCCGGAACGCATATTTGCCATAATTAATTTCAGATATTGCAAAATATTCACAAAATTATTCTAATTATAAATAAACCCGCGTAGCTCACCCAAAAACTATGAGATTTGACATTTCGGAGACCTCACGCTACACTAGCGCCTCTAGCGGCGAATTCATTCGCGATAGCCCTCATTGTACCGTGATATTTATTCATTTATTTAATGCTAAAAAAACGAAGCATAGTTGGCACTTGAAGAGAGAAATGGTGTTAAAACTAGGCCAGGTCCGGAGTCCACAGTTTAAACGTGCGGTCGTAGGAGCACGTCGCTATGTATTTGTTGTCGAACGATATGTCGCCAGACATCACCTGGGGGCAAAGTTTGTATGTTTTAAACTGGGCCAATCAACTTTTTTACCCACACTAATCTGTCCGCGACATTTTTCAAACAATTGCAGATTTTTGTAAGTAAACATGTTTTTTCTGTAATTTAATAGATGGTGTACATGAACACATGCCATCCTACGTAAGTTCAACCTATTAAACCGTGAAATATCTTGTTGGAAGTACGATTTTTTGGTAACGCCAGAGACAATTTTGGTAACACAGGAGACGCCCAAAGTGTTGGTAAAATAGTTGATTGGCCCAACTACAAGTAAGTTTTTAAGCCGAGTTGTGGAAGTATTTTTTTGACACTGAAGCCTTTGGTACGCCGTTTAGAATCGCGTTGGCAAAGCGTTTATCTCTCCATAAAGCAATCATAACTCGCGTGCGTATCAAGGCTCGGAACCGGTTTATAAAATAGCGGTAAATACCGGTTTATTTCGGTTTAGCTCCGAACTTTCATAAGAAGTCCGCCCGGATTGCTACCACCATCTTGCTCGCTAATCCTGCCGTGAAGCAGCAGCGCTTGCACTGTTGTGTTTCGGCGTGGCGAGTAAGACAGCCGGTGAAATTACTGGCACTTGAGGTATCCCATCTTAGGCCTCTAGGTTGGCAACGCATCTGCAATACCCCTGGTGTTGCAGATGGTGATCTCTTACCATCAGGAGACCCACTTGCTCGTTTGCCATCCAGACGAATAAAAAAAAAAAAAACCACAGTTGGCCGCTGTGTCTGGCGTTACCTTGTTGTCGTGTCCGGACAGAGTGCGGAGCGGGTGCCACGCGGGGTTGGACCACAGTTTCCCGCTCTTGTCGTAAGATGTCGTCAGCAGGAAATGGCCGTGGCTCTTCTGGTACCTCACGTCTGTTGGATAACGAAACCTTTTATTTTTAGACAAAGAATAATTTGGCACTTGAGGTATTTCATCTAAGGCCTCTAGGTTGGCAACGCATCTGCAATACCCTTGGTGTTACAGATGTTTATGGGCGGTGGTGATCTCTTACCATCAGGAGACCCCCTTGCTCGTTTGCCATCTAGTCAAATAAAAAAAAAAATATTGTTTTCACATTTGAAAAATACCGGCAGAGTGTGAGACAGAGAGAGGTAAGTTTCAAATGTAATTTAATTTCGTACATGAATTACGAAAAACTCGGGAGGTGAGAGCCGGAGTTGGAACCCGCGATCCTTTGCTAGAGAGGCCGTAGGTCAAACCACTCGGCCACCACGGCTTGCCTTACATACTTGCAAACAAACAAATTTAACGTTGCAAGCTAAATAAAAGCTTGCAACAAACATGACTCACCGCTGGCTAGATGCGTGTGCGCCGCTACCGTGTATATAGACGACCGCTTGCGCAGATCCCATATCTTCACCTGCAACACACACATATTTATTTTATAACTAGTGTTTAGTTTAGTTTAGGCTTCGCACGCGTAAATTATCAGATACAGCAATTGATTTTAGTTACTTAAATTATTCATGGATGGCCTTTTTATGTGATACGAGTTTCGTACAAAGTAAACGATACTATGCGACGTGTGACTGTGCCAACAAATGGTAGAACCGCTGCATGACGCCTGGTGCGAGGGTTACTTTATAAGGCGATGTGTGACTGTGCCAAGAAATGGTAGAACCGCTGCATGACGCCTGGTGCGAGGAAGGTTACTTTATAAGGCGATGTGTGACTGTGCCAAGAAATGGTAGAACCGCTGCATGACGCCTGGTGCGAGGGAGGTTACTTTATAAAGCGATGCGTGACTGTGCCAAGAAATGGTAGAACCGCTGCTTGACGCCTGGTGCGAGGTTACCTTACAATGCGATGCGTGACTGTGCCCAGTAATGGTAGAACCGCTGCATGACTGGCCGGTGCGAGTTTTACCTTACAATGCGATGCGTGACTGTGCCAAGAAATGGTAGAACCGCTGCTTGACGCCTGGTGCAAAGTTACCTACAAAGCGATGTGACTGTACCCAGTAATGGTAGAACCGCGGCATGACTGTCAGTCCGAGTTTTACCTTACAATGCGATGCGTGACTGTGCCAAGAATTGGTAGAACCGCTGCATGACGCCTTGTGTATAAAGCGATGTGTGACTGTGCCCAGTAATGGTAGAACCGTTACATGACGCCTTGTGTATAAAGCGATGTGTGACTGTGCCCAGTAATGGTAGAACCGCTGCATGACTGCCGGTGCGAGTTTTACCTTACAATGCGATGCGTGACTGTGCCAAGAATTGGTAGAACCGCTACTTGACGCCTGGTGTCTAAAGCGATGTGTGACTGTGCCCAGTAATGGTAGAACCGCTGCATGGTGTTACCTGGTGGTCGGCGGCGGCAGTAGCCAGCTGGTAGCCGGCGGGCGCCCAGTCCATGCCGAGCACGCCGCCCAGGTGGCCCTCCAGGAACATCACGCAGCGCCCCGTGCGCAGGTCCCACACGCGACCAAATGCGTCCATGCCACTACAAAAAAAATATTTAGATAAAATATTAGAATTAAAATAGTAGATTGTACAACAACAGCATAAAACGAGCCATTTTACCCGAGGCTCGTTTACCATCCAGTCGAATAAAAAAATATATATAGGCTCTCTATCGTTTGCCCGAATTTCATATGCCCGAATGTATCGTTTTCTAGAATTTTCACTTGCCATAAAGTAATTTATTTCTGAAATAGTAATTTATTCAGAGTTGATATTAAACTAGCCTAAACCTAACCTACTGCATTCTATATTATGACATTTAAAAAAATCCTGAAAACAGCACGGTTCTACATATTTTATGGCAAACGTCGGTAGGATGCATATGCATGCATAGTGTATAAGAGTAAGCACGTCGAGGGCAAAATAGGTTTAATGCTCGAGTTTTACATTCTACTTTTCACTTCGTTGAGAGGAAATAATATAGCAACAGCGGGAACGACTGTTCACTTACTAGGTACCTTTTATTTTTCATGCATTGCTATAACCCTTTGACCGGCACGGTCGGTAAAACGACAGCTGAAAAAAGTGCCATAGTGACCATGTCGGCATGTCGTGGCGCATATGGAACGATTTTCAGTTTTTTTTTATCGATTCCCGTACTGAGGACAAGTTTTTTTTTTAATGTTTGAATGTAGTTTTTCTTGTTTCTAAAATCGATGACATGGTTCCTAAGAACAGATCTTCGTATGTCTTATAGTTTCACTGACCCATACTGACGGATCTAAATGAGGCATCCTGTATACCGTGCACTATATATATTGCTGAAGTGATAGTTACCCTGTGGCTGCGAGGGAACCGTCGCATTGGAAGCTAACGCTGTAAACTTCTTTGGCGTGCCCCTCTTGATGTAAAACCTCCGTGGCTGAAATTTGTCAAAAAGTTAGGTTATAATCTGGATTAAAACATAGGGTACTTTTATCCCAATATTCCCACGGGATGGGGATATTCGCCCAATTCTGGACTCGAGTATAGAGGGACGGCATAGGGGCCCCGCAGGGCGGACCACATTGCTGCGCTCACCTGTCTCCAAGTCCCAGAGCCGCCAGCTGCTGTCGAAGACTGCAGCCGCCAGGAACCGGCCCGACGGGTGGAACTCCACCCGAGACACGCGCGAAGGCCCGTGGCCCGGCAGGGACGCCATCGGAGACTCGCTGCAAAACAAGGTTTCTTATATCAATCAATCATTCTATCAAACACTAATTCGATCAAACGATCATTCTACCAAACGATCATTTTACAAATCGACAATAACACAACCTCAGGTCACAATACAAGTAAAAGGCAGTAGTAGACTGACTCAGCTGTAATCTTGGCGTCTACAAAAAGTAAAACAGACATGTGTAAGTAGATTTTTATTGTATGTGTGTAGTTTTAAGGGTAGGAATAAAGCATAATGTCAATATTATGATTTTATGAAAAAAAGAATAATTCTATGTCCTTACCTGACGAAGTTCCAGAGATGCACCGTCCCATCATAGGCACAAGAGGCCATGGTGCAGGCCTCAGACTTGTCCTCGCTGACCAGCTCTGAGCTTCCACCTTCCGTCTCCATGTCTTCGGCACCCTCCTCTTTACTCTTCAGCTAAAAAAGGCGTGAATGGAACAGTGTTTAGCAGATGGATGGACATACATATGTATATAGGGGATAGATGGGAACATAATATGCGAAATGGTCGAGCATAAAAAAATCACTTGTCTTGGGGTCCAAATTATTTTTTAATTTATAATTTTTATTAAATCATGAATACCGAGTATTTGAAAAATACAAAATAAAAAATCTTTAAAAAAAAACTAGTTGGCTGTACTTTGTCCCTGATAGCTGCGGCATGACGGCCCCGCCCCGGGATGGAAGGTGGCGCAGCTAACATTGCACGTGTCCTTTGAGCGCCTGCAGCTCGCGGTACTCCGGGACTGACCATACTTTGTTATCAAGCAATCAAACGATCACTCTACCAAACACTCATTCGACCAAACGATCATTCTACAAAAAAAACATTCTGCCAAACGATAATTCTAACAACAAAAGCGATTCACTCGGTACCTTGTCCCTGAAGTGCTGCGGCATGACGGCCCCGGGGTGGAAGGTGGCGCAGCTCACGTTGCAGGTGTGTCCTTTGAGGGCCTGCAGCTCGCGGCACTCCGGGACCGACCATACTTTACTCAGACCCGACCTGCGCACAAAAGGACTATTCAATACGCGTCTACGGATGTAGGGAATCCGTTGCCATCGTGAAAATTAACACACGACTAAAGAAAGAAAAGAAAGAAAGAAAAAAAGAAAATACATTTTTTTAAAACCATAAAAACAAACATACAACATATACAAGACATACATGACGCTAAACAGGTCCCCACTCAGCATAATGCCACGGCAAGCCGTGGCGCTGATTTTCAGTGAGGACCTTATCTAAAACTAACTTAAAATAAAAATAAAAAATAAATAAAATAAATATTAAATTGTATGGCAACACCGGCTTAAACAGTTCAATCGTGTGCAGTTGAATTGTTTTAAGTCACCGCCAAAAGTATACTTTGCAAATATGAATAATGCATTTTACTATTAAAATGGTTATTTAAAAACAATGTGGAATGTGTTTTTCACGAACCAATAGAATAGCTGCATTTATCTATCCTCGCACATCTCTAGTAGAAACGGGGCCTAAATACGTAGTTTACGAGCATTAGAAATGAAATAGTACATTGTGTCTTAAGGGCGGTAAATAAGGAATTACGAACGAGGGTCTATTAGAAGCCCGAAGTCGAATGAAGCTTTAATGAGTCGATGTTCGTAATTCTAGTACCGCCCGTGCGACATACAATGTTTTTTTATCACATTTGCGAGTAAAATTTAATATTTCTAAAAGAAAAAATATAATTCTTCCAAATATTAGGTATAGCGCCGCCCTCCAACCCCCCTCCCGCAGCATGCGCCAGACGTGCGTGTGCGTGTGGTCCTGCAGCAAGAGCGCGCGCAGCAGCATCAGTACGGGCACTGACTCATTGACCGACCTTGGGCTTCATGGCAAGCACATTAAGGTCGAGGGTTTTATTTGGGGGTTGCAACCAAGGTAGCCTGCACGTTACGACACTGTTTACGTGCAAGTGTGATGAAAAGTAAATTATAACCAGGGAAGCACGGATTAGCATCATTGTTTGCAATATTGTGGACATGAATTAAAAGAAAATATTTCATTACTTCATGTTTTTCTCTTTTCTACTAACACATGTTAAGATAAATTGTTTAACAAAATGAGTCGTAATGTTACTTGAATAAATGAATTTAATAATTATTATTATTAAAATAATTAAGCCTCTATTTTGAGGCGATTTAGCGACCACTTGCATTGAGTTGGGAACTGAACCTTATTCATTTCGTAATACGTCACAATTTACATTGTAATTATTGAAAATACGACTAGCTTTAAAAATATTAAATATATTGACCCGTATAACTCACGTCTTACACAGAGTTTAGCCCGACATGTTTCCGGTTAATCAGTAACCCTCCCTCTTCGGAGCCGCCGAGTCGCGTTGCTCCGAATAGGAAAAGCTACGGATTAGCCCGAAACATGTCGGGCTAAACTCGATTCAAGACGTGAGTTATTCGGGTCAATATATTTAATATGTGTGAGTCTCACGGTAGTTCCAGCTTTAAAAATATTCTTTATCAGGTATGTATTCGACAGCTGCTTTTGATTCTGTGGTAGTAGGCTCCAATAAATGGGGCCTTATTAAGGGTTCATTCATAAACCTATTTTCCCCTCGACGTATCCACCCTCACCTCAGCTCAGGCTATATGAACGTCTCGGGTAAAATGGCTCATTTTATGCTCTTCTTGCACAATGTACTATTACGGTTGCAGGTGCGTGTGTATACTCACCAACTAGCAGTGACCAGCATCTGGCTGTCACCGCTGAACCGGCAGAAGCATATGGGCCGCGTGTCTCCAATCTGGCTGCAGTATATGGCCATGGCAGAAGCCTTCCGTTGTGACTCCTGCTTGGAGGCGGCGCGGACGCTGCCAGCCAGTTTCAGCTCTTCGCGGGCCTTGCTCAGTCTGTGTTTTTTTTTTTAGTTAAAAAAAAAATGGAAAATTCGGGATGGTAATAAGTATATTAATATCTTTACAAGGAAAATTATAACGGCTAAGATTGCTTGAGAATTATTAGATAAGTTTATTAAGATAGAAATAAATCAAAACGCAGAAATAATACTAAATTTTACAAACTAAATTAAAAACCATATTAAAAACTAAACTACCTATATCTAAAACAGGCCCCTGCGGAATATAGAATATACCTAAACTTGGAAGATTCCGTACACAATACGAAATTCTTAGAAAAATATTACTTGACTAGCCTTTGCCCGCGTTTTTGCCCGCGTTGTATTAGGTTATCGCGCGCTGTTCCCTCGGGAACTATGCATTTTACCGGGATAAAAAGTAGCCTAGGTCACTCTCTGGCACAAACTATCTCTATGCCAAATAGACGGGGAAACATACAAACAAACACACTTTCGCATTTATAATATTATAGCATAGTAAGGATTTTTTCGTAATGGCTACGGAACCCTAACTTGGGCGTGTTCGACACACTCTTGGCCGGTTTTTTTATACACTAGTCTGTTCAATATAGGAATGGACAGAAGGAAAATAAACTCTTTATAGTGCACGCTTTACGAAGTCATTTAATAAATTGTATTTTTTTAGTATACGGTCTAAACTAAATTCTAATTAAAATATTAGTTTCAATTATTTTACTACTGTTTCGGCGAATAACGTTTGGCAACATGTGTCATTTAGCAACTTTTCATTTTCCAACTTATATTTCTGAAACTGTAAATATTTCAGGATTTTTATAAAACTAACCTAACCTAACCTAAAGGGTTCTACACGGTGGCCCTGAAATAAATCCTGAAATATTTACAGTTTTAGAGTTTGTGAAATGAAAAGTTGCGAAATGAAACAGGTTGCCAAACGTTACGTTGCGAAAAGGCAGTACTCGGTTAACTAACTGTTGCCCGCGACTCCGTTCACATAGTAACGTACATAATATCTTCCGTTTATTAATAATGTTTATGTTGCTCTAAGTGTGTTAATAAAGGCTTATTCTATTCTATTCTATTCTAATATATCTTTGCACTTCACTGTTTCAGGTGCCTCCGCGTCTGTCCCGCTCTATCCTCGCCTCCTCCTCTTTTAACTTGTATTGTACTGTTTACGAACCTGCTCTTAGCGCGAGGGAGGGAGTACTTGGCGATCCACAGCCTGGCCTCTTTCAACTCCTTCGGCCCCTCGTGGTACCAGGTGCCTTCGCGGCCTCTGTCCCGCTCTATCCTCGCCTCCTCCTCTTCTAGCTTCTTGTGGATTGCGTCTTCTCCGAGACTGAAAATGACAGTAACAGATATCTTTTGAGAAACGGAGAGAAACCTGCATTATTCCTATTAACTACTTTACCCATTCAGGGGCTGTTTCATTGATTAATTTTATTTGACGGATAAATGTGATGCCGTCTCCGTATATTCGAACAAAACAAACAGAGACAGCATCACATTTAACCGTCAGTGAACACTAATCAATGGATGGTGAGACAGGGGGTAAATCTCTTTTTTTTAGGATTTCTAAAACTTCGTAAAAGCTTCTAACGGAAAAAAGAAGAAAAAATTATTTTTAGCGTTCCGTACCCAAAGAGTGTCAACGGAACCCTATTACTGAGACTCCAATGTCTGTCTGTCCGTCCGTCTGTCACAGGGCTCTATCTCTTGAGTCGTAATAATTAGACACTTGAAATTTTCACAGATTATGTACTACTGTGGCCGCTACTGCATTCAAAGATCTTCTAAGCTTCGCTTGCCTCACCCGGGAATTAAACCAACTAAAAATTAAAAAAAAAAACAAACAGTAGCTATTTTATTATACGAATCGATAGGATTATTGTTTTTTGAAATTACTACCCCATCCCTTAGTTTCTGTTCAGTACTATAACAAGTTTTGTAAATATCATTTCATAGTATCTCGTACAACAGATGAGTGTAAGGCCAAACGTTTATTCTTACAAACACAAATACAATAATCTTATCGATTTGTATATTTTGTATAGTTGGTTCGATTCCCAGGTGTGACTAGCGAAGTTTAGCAGAATTTTGAATGCAGTTTTGTTTTATTTTTAAAATAAAGGAACGTTAAGGTAGTTGCCCATTGATTTTCCCATCCTGTATAAATAATAAAATAAAATTTTGGCATTTATATTATTAGTGGTATAGTGATATTTAATGTTATTGTTATCCTGTTCATTCATCATTTCTAGTAATTCATTTTTAGTAAATAAATAAACACATACTAGCTCAGCAAGTCCCTCAGACGGACCCTCCTCTCGGCGGGCCCCTCCCCGAAGAGGCACACCGGCTCTCCCAGCTGACGAAGGCTTCTGCGGACCTGGAAAGAGGTAGCAGCTACCAATGTTAATCTGCTTTCATAAGTCATAATACAGAATTGTCGTGTCACTGTCGAAGTTCGTTTAGTTTAAAAAAGTTATCTAGTGCCTTGTGGAATCAAGAGGATACTGCAGCTGCTTCACGTTTAGTCGGGTAACAGGTAACCAGGACTGGAAGGTAAGACTGGCCAGCTCGAAGAAGTAAGGGCGAAAATAGTACATAAAAGTACGTGCGGTACACGCGCCGCCGCTGAGTCGTTCCAGTACCGTATGGTTTAAAAAAAAATGATTTATTGTACAATCAACTTGAAGCAAAATACAACAAGACAAGAAGACATTAATATCAAAGGCGTATTATAAAGTTAATGATTATATCATGGACAGGGATATTCCGATCCGTATTAGCGATCCCTTCAAATAGCGAACTTACTGTGTTAAAAATAAAGTTGTGTTTAAATACTTGTGATGTATAGATAACATTTAATAATAGTGTACTTGGTACTCTGTGTATTCGGCAGTTTTATTTATACTAATACTCGGCTGAATAACTGTTCCATTGATGAGTATCTCGGTCTAAATAAAATTATTATTTAAGAGGAATCATATGTATTATAAAACAGGCTGGTTTAAAAATATTATTATTATTAATTAAAAACACAAACTTGAAATTATCAATTGTAAATATTTAAGCAATGAATGCGTGACCCAATGCGATTTTCTTTAAAACAACAACTGAATATCCACAAACTAACTAACTAACTATAACTGTATGTTTATCCGTTGCCTAGTATCCATAGTACAAGCTTTGCTTAGTTTGGGACTAGGTCAATTGGTGTCAAGTGTCCCATGATATTTATTATTTTATTATTACTAAAAAATTAGCAGGGGAGAAGGCGGGGATTCCCGCGACATTCGAGCGCTGCGCGAATCTGTCCTAAACCTGTTTTCGCGCCCCAAAACAGAACCGAGTAAGGTTTGAGAAACTTTGAACCAAGTATACTTCGTACTTGGTTACTCGGTAAAAGTTGTATATCAAATAATTTTAATAAGTCCCTTGCGTAGGGAAAATGAGCGAGCACCCATGAGGCTGACATGATCACCTGGAGTGTTCAAAGCCTCAACAAAAACAGGGAAAAAAAACCTCAAAAATGTAAGTACCTCATCATCATCAGTAGACACATTCAGCTGGCGAGCTTTCCGTCGGCGCTCAAACTCTTCCAACAGTGCTTTCTTATCCTTAGACATCTCCTCCTCGAGGTCCATGTATTCTAAAAAAAATAAGATCAAATAGACACAATGTAAATACAAAAATTTAACGTAAAAATAAAAACGTACTGAAATGACTTTGATTTTAAAAACAAGTTTTAAAGCATTGGTAAAAACGAAAAAGCACAATGCAGCGTTGTTTTGGACAGGCCTGCTCTTATCATAAAAAAGTAACTGAAAATTCCACTTAAAAACCATCTGGATTATACATGCACTAGGTGGCGATTCAGTTTTTAAAATTTTATTCATCTCAGGGCTTCTAAAGCTATAAAAACACAACTATCACATCAAAACACTCACCATTGGACACTTGAATGTCACCCAGCTCTTTCCCTCCCGCATCTTCGGTGCCCTCCTTAGCTGCAGCAGCCAGAGCCGCCAGGCGAGCCTTCTCCTGTTCCTCAAGCGACCCATAATGCACCTGTTTACTCCTTTTGACAAAAATTACATCCTCGTCGTCCGACATTTTGAGGTTATGTTTTTAAAATATAGGTCGATGTTTGTTCTTTTTTTAACGTCTTAAACTACAGGTTTTAGTAAACTACAGAGATTTTGTGGCTTATAAACGCTGGAAAAGTATATTTCACTTGGAAAATAATAACAACGGCGCGTTGTCAACAATTGACAACAAACAAGTTTTATTTTTAAACTCCCACAAAACTCCGTTTATCGCAAGGAAGGCAATGACAACTAAGCCTATACAGCTTAATTATTTATTGTGCCTAAATAGCATGGATGAAGTCATGCCTTTTATATTAAAAAAATAAGCAAAAGATTTTTATTTAAAAACTCATACCTATGATAGCAATGGACTAGAATTATTAAATAATTTTACTGTATCATCTAATCGGAATCCGTTTCGATGAATTCTCTATGGTCGCTTCCTTTGCCTTTGCCTTTTGTCTGAACAAAAGAAAAACAAACAATTCATAGACTAGATTGTATTTACGTCAGATTCGTTAAACGATTTGTGCGTTTTCTCATTTTAACAAGAACAGAATCAATTTAAACAACAATAAAAACGCGAACAGCTGACCAAAAACCCTAACATAACTCCAACTCAATGGCCTTGAAAGCGATGCGAAGGTATTAGCAGCATAACCTCAAAATTATTTTGTCGAATTCGATCCAGTGTTTTGGTGATTTTGTATTGTGCTTGAAGTTATGGCGCACCAGCTGTCGCGACGGGAGGCGGAGGAGCTGCGGCCGTCGCTCGACCGCGCCATTTACAGGACCATCGGGAAGTCGGATAGCTCTTTGCTGTCTACTGTTTCTTACTGCTTAACTAGCGGGTAAGTCGAGGTTCAGTTTAACTAGAACTTATTAATATTGTTTGTTTTTATTAGCAACTAGCTGTTGTCCGCGGCTTCACCCCCGTTCTAGTCTTTTTTTATTTTTGTTAAAATAAAATAAATAAATATCTTGGGACACTTGACACCAATTGACCTAGTCCCAAACTAAGCAAAGCTTTTACTATGGATACTAGGCAACGGATAAACATACTTATATAGATAAATACATACTTAAATACATATTAAACATCCAAGACCCGAGAACAAACATTTGTGTTATTCACACAAATATCTGCCCCGGCCGGGATTTGAACCCAGGACCTCAAGCTTCATAGTCAGGTTCTCTAACCACTTAGCCATCCGGTCGTTAAGCATACAAAAACCTTGTCCTGACCAGTGGCATAGCGTGGACTAATCTAGACGTGGGCGAAGTCGTATCAGCGAGGCCCCTTTTCTATGGTCGCATCTAGGGCTGCCATCCGTCCGGATTTCCCCGGATTTGTCCTAGTTTAGAGGGCGTCCGGGGAGCGTCCGGGCAGGGTTTCATTTGTAGTCTGGGTTTAATAATATTTTTAATTTTTAGACAAATGCAATTAGAATTTTTCGAAGAATTAATTTCCAGCAAGCTGTAAATCGTTTTTTAAGGATCTTATTTGATTGGCCTATATTTTATTATACCTACTGACCAAGTTTAATTAAAACCTAAACTTGTTGACATGTCCGGGTTTTGGGCTCCAAAATACGGGGTTTTCACGCGTCATGTCCTGGTAGCCAAATTTAAGAGATGGCAGCCCTAGTCGCATCACATTTAAAGAGGCCTTGTGAGGCCCTTTTAAGTGCAAGGCCGTGGGCGAAGGCCCACTCCGCCCTCGCCTAGCTACGCCACTGGTCCTGACAATAACAAACAGCAAAATAATTATCCAATTTGGTGCTGTGGCTCGGAAGTTATGCGCGTACATAAACTTCGGCAATACAAGATAGAAGAAAAAGAAGATAGAAGTTGTAGGTGTCCATGGGCTGTTCTTTAAAAACGAACAAATGTTTATTAACAGTTTTTAAGAAAATAAAAGTCTATCACGCATAATTATTGCAGTAGACACATTAACTTATATATTAAGAACAGTTTCAGACCACATTTTTAATTTTCATTCAATTTTTATGGAATAATCGAGAAAAATGCAACATTGCTAGCTCAGCAGGTATAAACGCTCTTAAAGGTGGAATTCACTCTTCTCACAGCAGCTGATGAAGCCATCACCCCAAAAAACGAGTGCTTAACCAAGAATATGTTCTGTATAAGAAAAAAAAACAATTTGGGTCATTTTTAATTCTTGACAATTATAAACCGTTGCTGAAAAATGTTTAACAAACAGACAAAGATGGAATTAATGGCTTTTTTTTAAGTTTATTAATTAGCCTGTATTGATTGATTCAGATGTTAGTAAA
This sequence comes from Choristoneura fumiferana, assembly GCF_025370935.1. Classification (NCBI taxonomy): domain Eukaryota; kingdom Metazoa; phylum Arthropoda; class Insecta; order Lepidoptera; family Tortricidae; genus Choristoneura; species Choristoneura fumiferana. The sequence continues at coordinate 9,888,077 of NC_133497.1, read as the reverse complement.
GAGAACCCCCACACTAGTGTGTTTCGAGTGTCGTTGTTGTCACATAAGTAATAGGCAGTAGATTGACTTCATACTAGCGCCCGAATCGGCGCACGCACACAGCCAAGCGTCATTTACACGCTAACCAACCTTCGCAAGACAAAACTGCGCAGTGCCACGCCGCGCGCCGCGCAGTCCGGTCGCTGGTCGAGTGCTGCGCCGCGCCGCCCGCTTTATTCGCCCCCGTTTCGATTCCGTAACGTGGCTATAGCACTCGGTACTAACTCCTCCTAAGAATGAAATTTTTATGTGATAAAATTCAACAACAAGTCGTTTCGAACTTGCCGCAATAGACGCAATTTTTTTTCTATTACCAACTTATAATTTAATTAATAAATAAATAATCATAAAATCCCTACCCCTAAAACTACACACATACAATAAAGATCTATACGCATCTGTTTTACTTTTTGTAGTTGCCAACCCTAGCGCTCTGCCCAGCCGTAGGTATATATTTCAAGAATACGTACGTTGACGCTGAGACTACGCGTGGCCAGCGGCACAAAACACAGATAGTTCAGAAATCAATCTCCATACAAGTGCGCTCGAGCAACGCACACATAGACACTGCTCACGGACACGATATCTCGGACCGGTTGGGACCAGTGCGAGCGCGAGTGCCATCCGCTTGAGACTTTTTTGTGCAATAATCGAGAAACAAAAAAAAGTTATTATAGCTGTTGAGTGGACATTGTTTAAATTAAATAATCGTGAATTTCGCCAATAACGAAATTGTCGCAAGATATTTTCTGCGACAAATTTATAATATAACAATGACATTAAAATTAAAATATTTTAGTTGTTAATTTATATTTCCATTCTTCCCGTTTCATTCTCAATAATAAATCAAACAACTAGACACGAGTGCCACTGCCACGATAGTTTTTTGGTGCATAAGCCATAGTTGACAACCTTAGAGCGACCGCCGAGCGTAGGTACAGGAGATTGACTTCTGAACTATCTGTGTTTTGTGCCAGCGGTCGATGCGGTACGGCGGCCGAACGCCGGGCTTACGCAGCGCTGTCGTCGCGTTACCGTTACAATACATAATACTCGTGATCGCTTTCCACAGAGGATCTTGTCAATATTGACGATGATGCTTCTTTTATCGTTTTCGTAATTTTAGATGTATTGTGCAAGGCCCGCCCGGATTGCTACCACCATCTTGCTCGCTAATCCTGCCGTGAAGCAGCAGTGCTTGGCGTGGAGAGTGAGACAGCCGTTGAAATTGCTGGCACTTGAGGTATCCCATCTTAGACCTCTAGGTCGGCAATGCATCTGCAATACCACTGGTGTTGCAGGTGTCTAAGGCGGTGGCGACTTGCTCGTTTGCCATCCAGTTGAATAAAAAAAAACCAGCTTTTGCTTGCTGCTTCGCCCGCGTGCAATTCGGTTATCGCGCGCTGTTCTCTCGAAAACGACGCTCGAATGACGCTAGTCCAGGGGTCGCCAACCTTTTGGGTCAGAAGTGTCAAAAATTACAAATTAATTTCAAAGTTTTTAAAGAACCACAATATTCTTTCTTGCCAACAATAAATAGTACTTGCATAAATAAAGTTTGGAACTAAAGAGCTGCAGTTTCACATCCAAAGAGCCGCAGGTTGCTGACCCCTGCGCTAGTCACTTTGCATATCAATTGATATTTACTACTTATCTTGCTTCTCTACAAACCATGCACCACAGCTGTCCAGCTGTTTCAGCTTCAGAGGAGTCCCTTAAGTTCCAGAATGGTGTACTTTTCTAAAAAAACTGACTAAGTGTGACTTGAATCCGACTAGCACTTGCACTTGTCGGGTTGCACCAAGGGTTCTCTAGAATGTCCATGTGCGGCAGTGATTGCTTTCCATCAGGTGATCCTTCTGCTCGTTTGACTGCTGTTACTGCCAGTAAGACCCGGTCCAGACGCGAGGCTCTCGCGCGTTCTTTAGTACTAGAGCTACATACACCACGTCCAGATGCTCTCGCGCTCTTCCATAGCCAGGCTGGCGCAGCTCCGTCTGGACAGGGTCTTAAACAGTCTTTCCCAAAGTAGGCGATAACGCCCTCTTATGGGCGCTAGAGGCCTAAGAGGGGGACGGTAAGGGGCCCAGAAAAAATCTTCACCTTTGTGCCTTCATTAGGCGAGACTAATATGTTATTGAGATTTTTAAGGTGAAGAAAATAACTGATTTTCAAAGTGGACGGTAGACGAAATAAATTTGGGAACCTCTGGTCTAAAAGAAATAGAAATATATTTTATTTGCATGAAATGTTGTAGGTACAATCAAGGGCAAAGATATCGACACGGCCAAAGTTACAAAAATATGTATGCACTTAACCTTAAGGTAGTGTATACATATTTTTTCATCACACTTGCTCGTAAACAGTGTCGTAACATGCAGGCTACCTTGGTTGCAACCCCCCCAAATAAAACCCTCGACCTTAATGTGCTTGTCATGAAACCCGTGGTCGGTCAATGAGTCATTGCCCGTACTAATTTTATTGTCATGAAGGTATCGCCAATATTTGGAACAATTATATTTTTTCTTTTACAAATATAAAATTTTACTTGCAAATGTGATGAAAAACATTGTATGTCGCACGGGCGGTACTAGAATTACGAACATCGACTCATTAACTTCACTTCCTTCTAATAGACTCTTGTTCGTAATTCCTTATTTACCGCCCTTAAGACACAATGTACTATTGTAACTTTGGCCGTGTCGATATCTTTGCCCTTGACTGTACAATTATGATGTTACTCTTATTCTAGTATCAAACATTCAAACTTATAAATTCATACAAATATTATTTGTAGCATGCAATCGTTATATAAACATGCCTTAGGCACTTGTCCCACCGCCGACGATGAGCGAGAAGCGAGCAGAGCGAGTAACTAGAAACGAGTGGGCGAACAGTGAAAAGCGAGTGTTCGAGCACGACGGGCGATTACTCGCTCTACTCGCTCGAGCCGGGCGGCCGCCAAGCTAACAGCGCTGAGCGAGTATCGCTGAGCTAGTTTTATAGCTCAGCTAGTCTTAGCTTTTTTATTTAGCGACAAATGATGTAAGAGCGAGTTCTCGGCCGGCAGTGTGAACCGCCAGCGATCAACTATTAATATATGTGTCTCTTTTACTCACACAGGATCTTATATCTTTTGTTCGTTTCTTGAGCGAGAAAATAGTCGATAGCCAATCGTTTCCTCGCCGGCGGTGAGACAACTGCCTTAAATATAAACATCTACATCTTGACAAAATATTCCTTCAGAGAGTAAATAAAGTTTCCGACAAGCCAATGAAACAGTTGATTTGTAAAGGGTTTCTCGGGTCTATGGAGTACTTTAATAGCCAGTCCAGCAGTGGTGTAGGGGTTATAGCACGCAGCACGGATTGCTGAGGACCTGGGTTCGATTCCCAGTGCTGGTCTCTTTTTCTGGTTTTTCTGTGCATCCATGTCTCAGTTTGTATTTTCGATATGGTTTCACGGGATACCCGTAAAAGTAACAAATTTGGAGTCGAAATAAAAAATACTCCAAAAAACCAATTTGGACTCTGGTAAATTATTATAAATTGTAATGCACATGTCGTAACTGTTTTTACTTTTTATATTTGTATACATCCTTGGTAGAATTAATCTTTCAGGATATCTAGTGTTGAAAGAGACTGTGTCACTTTTCTTATTGAAAAAAATCAGGAAGAAAACAAACCACTGGTCCTAATATTTTTCCACACTCTAACATACATAACAACATATTACAGATACGAGCGCCGGAAGATCATAGACAAAATATCATCCCACATCGATTCAAAGAAGGCCAGCAAACTAGCAGACAAGATCCTAGCTCTCGCCCAAGAGCTGGTGTCTTCCTCCAAGTCGACGAAACGGAAGCACGAGAGCGAGGAGAAAAGGGACAGCAAACGTTCCAAACATGAGGAAAAGGAGGAGAAGAAGCCAGAAGAGAAAGAGAAGAATGGGAACGGGGTGGAGCCGGTTGAAATTACTCCGTTGGCGCTGCCCGTTGGAGAGACTATTGGCTCCAAGATTACAGGGCTTAGTGCTGATCGGATTAAGGTGAAATATAATTTGTCTTATTAGGTTCAGCAGTTACTAAGACCAGTGCATATATCGAAAATACAAACTGAAACATAGATGCACAGAAAAACCAGAAAAAGAGACCAGCGCTGGGAATTGAACCCAGGTCTTCAGCATTCAGCATTCAGGTTCTTTTTCTGTGCATTTATATTTCGGTTTGTATTTTCAAAATACAAATACAATCATTTATTGCGGACTTTAGAATCCATAGTGTTAGTAAATACAATTATAAAATAATGTGCGTTCTCCTAACCGTAGTCTGGGCGCTAATAGCATGTTACCCACCGCTGGGACTCACCGCTGCTTCAACGATACGTGCAGCTAACGCGCCTGTACTGCCGATGTCCAGCGTCTTTAGTCTTTAGTTTGTAATTAATTATAAATTACTAACCATAGCGATAAGATTATAATTGTATTTACTAACACTATGGATTCTAAAGTCCGCAATAAATGATTTGTATTTGTATTTTACTATATTTCAAAACAATAATATATTTTGTATAATAATAATAAATAATATATTATAACATGGCAGTAAGTTCCCAATCCGCACTGGGCCCGCGTGGGAACTATGGCCCAAGCCCTCTTGTTCTGAGAGGAGGCCTGTGCCCAGCAGTGGGACGTATATAGGCTGGGATGATGATGATGATATTCAGTAGTTGTCAAATACTGTATTATGTGAGCCAATATGGTTCGGATTTATAATATCTTATATTTATTACTAGGCCTTGCTTACAGGTGATGATGGCGAACGCCCAGAAAGAGATAGAAGAGCGCAAGCGCGCTCTAACCGCCATGAAGGGAGGGGCGGGGGCGGCGGGGCGGGGGCGGGGGCGGGGCGGGGGCGGGGGCGGGCGGGCGGGGGTGAGCGGCGCCGCGGCGGCCGCGCAGCAGATCAAGGCGGCGCTGCCGGCGCGCGCGCTCGCGCCGCCCAGCGTCATCAAGCCAGTGCTGTACTCCAAGCCCGGTAGGTGCCATATCCGGTGCCAAAAACATCCGGTACTAAATACATCCAGTATCAGAACTGCTCTGAAACCAAAAATCTGTTACTAGAAAATATCCATTTCTCAAATTATCGGTCAAAATCTCCAGTAACAACAACATCTGTTACCAAAAACATCCGGAATCAAAACCGCCATGGACCGAAAACATCCGTTACCAAAGACTATCCCCATCTCTCGAATGATTGGTGGGTTGCAAAATATCTGTGTGTGTCTAGTAAAACACTGTTACCAAAAACATCCGGTGCCGAAAGAAACCGCCCGGAACAACCTTTTTTTTTTAAAGAGCAAGTCGTAATGTTTTTTAGTCAAATTTTATCCTGATAGTGATTAGTATAATAAAAAAGCGTAGTGTTTATTTTTGAACTTTTTACTGGTTCAATGCCCGGGTGAGACAAGTTAATTTCAGGAAATCAGTAAATGCAGTCTTCTTTCTTTTTTAACTAAAGCATTGAAGACAGTTTTCCTTCAGGGCTCATAAATTTTTACAAGCTTTCATTTAACTTTCAAGTTCTTTGTTCAGCTCAAATCTTGCTAGTTAAATGTGACGTACTTCCAGTGGTTGGATCGACTTGAAACTTGACATACTTCTGTACATCTGGTGACAATATAATAATCTGATAGTGACATCCTGGTAGTCCGGCTAGGATCCTCCCCAAAGGATGGAACTCCTCAACGGTGAATGGCATCGACTTGAAATCAAAATGTCGTTTTTAAATAAACTTATTTTCAAGTATACCTACACTACATAGATAAAGTTATACATACGTGCACACTCTTCAACACAAATTTCCAATAACATCCGCGTGATCCGCGTCTCTTCTTCAATGTAATTTTTTTTTCATTTTCTGTTCCAGCCGTCTCCGCCGGTGTGACTGCTGAGGAGTTGGAGAAACAGCGGAAGATAGCTGAACTGCAGGCCAGGATACAGAAAAAACTAGCTGGTCAGTACATGGCCCTATAGAAGTGCAAAATAGGGAATATTACTGCAATGTGCAAACAACGACTGGGTGGCCAAGTTAAAGAACCTGACTACGAAGCTTGAGGTCCCGGGTTCGAATCCCGGCCGGGGCAGATATTTGTATGAATAATACGAATGTTTGTTCTCGGGTTTTGGATGTTTAATATGTATTTATGTATTTATCTATATAAGTATGTTTATCCGTTGCCTAGTACAAGCTTTGCTTAGTTTGGGACTAGGTCATTTGGTGTCAAGTGTCCCATGATATTTGTTTATTTATGTTCTGTAATTGTGTATCATATTGTATGGTTGTCAGGCGGAGCCATACCGGCGGGGCCGACGGGCCCGGCGCCGCTCATCCTGGACCGCGAGGGCCGCACCGTGGACACCAGCGGGCGCCGCGTGCAGCTGACCCACGTGGCGCCCACGCTCAAGGTACCCCCCCCTAGTGTGTAGCGGAGCCCGCCGGGGGCCACGGGCCCGGCGCCGCTCATCCTGGACCGCGAGGGCCGCACCGTGGACACCAGCGGGCGCCGCGTGCAGCTGACCCACGTGGCGCCCACGCTCAAGGTACCGCCCCCCTAGCGTGTAGCGGAGCCCGCCGGGGGCCACGGGCCCGGCGCCGCTCATCCTGGACCGCGAGGGCCGCACCGTGGACACCAGCGGCCGGCGCGTGCAGCTGACCCACGTGGCGCCCACGCTCAAGGTACCGCCCCCCTAGCGTGTAGCGGAGCCCGCCGGGGGCCACGGGCCCGGCGCCGCTCATCCTGGACCGCGAGGGCCGCACCGTGGACACCAGCGGCCGGCGCGTGCAGCTGACCCACGTGGCGCCCACGCTCAAGGTACCGCCCCCTAGCGTATAGCGGAGCCCGCCGGGGGCCACGGGCCCGGCGCCGCTCATCCTGGACCGCGAGGGCCGCACCGTGGACACCAGCGGCGCCGCGTGCAGCTGACCCACGTGGCGCCCACGCTCAGGGTACCGCCCCCCTAGCGTGTAGCGGAGCCCGCCGGGGGCCGACGGGCCCGGCGCCGCTCATCCTGGACCGCGAGGGCCGCACCGTGGACACCAGCGGCCGGCGCGTGCAGCTGACCCACGTGGCGCCCACGCTCAAGGTACCCCCCCCTAGTGTGTAGCGGAGCCCGCCGGGGGGCCACGGGCCCGGCGCCGCTCATCCTGGACCGCGAGGGCCGCACCGTGGACACCAGCGGGCGGCGCGTGCAGCTGACCCACGTGGCGCCCACGCTCAAGGTACCGCCCCCCTAGCGTGTAGCGGAGCCCGCCGGGGGCCACGGGCCCGGCGCCGCTCATCCTGGACCGCGAGGGCCGCACCGTGGACACCAGCGGCCGGCGCGTGCAGCTGACCCACGTGGCGCCCACGCTCAAGGTACCCCCCCCTAGTGTGTAGCGGAGCCCGCCGGGGGCCACGGGCCCGGCGCCGCTCATCCTGGACCGCGAGGGCCGCACCGTGGACACCAGCGGGCGCCGCGTGCAGCTGACCCACGTGGCGCCCACGCTCAAGGTACCGCCCCCCTAGCGTGTAGCGGAGCCCGCCGGGGGCCACGGGCCCGGCGCCGCTCATCCTGGACCGCGAGGGCCGCACCGTGGACACCAGCGGGCGCCGCGTGCAGCTGACCCACGTGGCGCCCACGCTCAAGGTACCGCCCCCCTAGCGTGTAGCGGAGCCCGCCGGGGGGCCACGGGCCCGGCGCCGCTCATCCTGGACCGCGAGGGCCGCACCGTGGACACCAGCGGGCGCCGCGTGCAGCTGACCCACGTGGCGCCCACGCTCAAGGTACCCCCCCCTAGCGTGTAGCGGAGCCCGCCGGGGGGCCACGGGCCCGGCGCCGCTCATCCTGGACCGCGAGGGCCGCACCGTGGACACCAGCGGGCGCCGCGTGCAGCTGACCCACGTGGCGCCCACGCTCAAGGTACCGCCCCCCTAGCGTGTAGCGGAGCCCGCCGGGGGGCCACGGGCCCGGCGCCGCTCATCCTGGACCGCGAGGGCCGCACCGTGGACACCAGCGGGCGGCGCGTGCAGCTGACCCACGTGGCGCCCACGCTCAAGGTACCCCCCCCTAGTGTGTAGCGGAGCCCGCCGGGGGCCACGGGCCCGGCGCCGCTCATCCTGGACCGCGAGGGCCGCACCGTGGACACCAGCGGGCGCCGCGTGCAGCTGACCCACGTGGCGCCCACGCTCAAGGTACCGCCCCCCTAGCGTGTAGCGGAGCCCGCCGGGGGCCACGGGCCCGGCGCCGCTCATCCTGGACCGCGAGGGCCGCACCGTGGACACCAGCGGCCGGCGCGTGCAGCTGACCCACGTGGCGCCCACGCTCAAGGTACCCCCCCCTAGTGTGTAGCGGAGCCCGCCGGGGGGCCACGGGCCCGGCGCCGCTCATCCTGGACCGCGAGGGCCGCACCGTGGACACCAGCGGCCGGCGCGTGCAGCTGACCCACGTGGCGCCCACGCTCAAGGTACCCCCCCTAGTGTGTAGCGGAGCCCGCCGGGGGGCCACGGGCCCGGCGCCGCTCATCCTGGACCGCGAGGGCCGCACCGTGGACACCAGCGGCCGGCGCGTGCAGCTGACCCACGTGGCGCCCACGCTCAAGGTACCCCCCCCCTAGTGTGTAGCGGAGCCCGCCGGGGGCCACGGGCCCGGCGCCGCTCATCCTGGACCGCGAGGGCCGCACCGTGGACACCAGCGGGCGCCGCGTGCAGCTGACCCACGTGGCGCCACGCTCAAGGTACCCCCCCCCCCCCCGTACCGCTCATACTCCCCCTACTAGTGTGTGAGATTAATCCTGATCCCTTGGAAATATAATAATAATCTAATATTTATAGTATTAGTATAGTAGTGCCACCTGATTTGAGGTCAGGCACACAAGAACATGTCATGTAATGCCAGCGAGATTTTAACATTGGCTCATTTATTTAATTTATTCTCCTTTTATGCAGTCAGTTGTTCATGTGGCTGTGCGTAATCATCATTCATTTCAACTCTGGTGACAACACCTATAAGATAAAATGATTGAATTGAATTCTAATTTGACATTTTAAATTTATTTATTTTTTATTCTCGCTGACTATTTATTATACTTAATAAGATATTTTTTTTGTATACATTTGACGATCCTTTTGTGAATTTCTTGTAATTAACTGACATGTGCTTATAATGTATTTTTTCAAAAGGTAATAAATAAATCTAATCTAATCTAATCTAACATTATGGTATGTCAGGCGAACATCCGCGCCAAGCGGCGCGAGGAGTTCCGCGCGCAGCTGTCGGGCGCGGCCACGTCGGAGCCGGCGGCCGACGCGTCGTGGGTCGACCCGCGGGTCGCGCTCAAGGCGCCCGCGCGGGCCCGCCGCGCGCTCAGGTTCCATGAGCCCGGCAAGTTCAGGCAGCAGGCCGAACGGCTCCGGATGAAGGTAAATAGCCACCTTTTTTTTTTTTTTTTATTCGTCTGGATGGCAAACGAGCAGGGTCCCATAGACACCAGGGGTATTGCAGATGATGTTGTTTTTTTTTATTCTTGTTCACTTACAATAAAATATATTTATATGTCTTAATTTTATTTATGTGAGTATATTTGTGTATCATTCCGCGAGTCACAGACGGTTCTGACAGAATATCAGCGCTGCAGGCGTCTAACGCCTCAGCATAATGCTGAGTCAGCGGCCGTTTCACTTTTGCGAGGACACACAAAATCATATATTTAATTTTTGTATTTCTTTTTTTTTTGTTTTATTGTGTTTGCTGTTGTTGTTTTTAGTTGGTTGTATTTGTGAGTCTTTGTGAATGTGAATAAATGTCTTCTATTCTATTCTATTCTATTCTATTCTATGCGTTGCCACCTAGGGGCCTAAGATGGATACCTTCAATGCAGTAGTTTAACTTTTAATTCTTTCAGTTTTTTTTTTTTTTTTTCAGTATGTTGCACCAATTATAATCAATTGATTTTTCGTATGGTAGTAGCTAATACTATTTGCAATTTATGTGTTTTTTCATAGTTGTACCCTCAAAAAAACTTGTTAAAAAAAGGTGTCAAAAAATAAATTGTAATTTTATAATTTTAATTTTTCACGTATAAAATATAATTAAAATTGTATGGTATACGCCCATAAAAACTGCGTAGCTGTGATTTTGTTTCAACGCTTTAGCTGCTATGGATTAGAAGAAAAACGAGTTTGAAAAAAAATGTTAAGGAAACACATTTTTGACATTATCTCTGTGACAGTTCAAGATAGAGGGCTGAAAGTTGGAGTGATTACTAGTTATGAGGCGACAAACAATTGACATTCACCAATGAGGGCTATCGTTTTTTGTCTCACTAGATGGCGCACTGTTGCGTGAGGTTTTTAAGTATGGCTTTCAAAGTCTGTTATTACGGGCGTGAAAACAAAGTTTAGATTAAAATCATATTTAATACACCTTAAACCGTACCATAAAAATACGAGCATGCCACAGTGTTGCATAGTCCCGTTTGTGTTCAGAAAAAAGGGAGGACAAAAGTGTCTGAAAGACAAAACTGTCTCAAAACACAGACATTCATTGCCCCGGAACGCATATTTGCCATAATTAATTTCAGATATTGCAAAATATTCACAAACTTATTCTAATTATAAATAAACCCGCGTAGCTCACCCAAAACTATGAGATTTGACATTTCGGAGACCTCACGCTACACTAGCGCCTCTAGTGGCGAATTCATTCGCGATAGCCCTCATTCAACTATTCCTCACAGGGACACGCGTCCTTCCTTAGCCTGCTAAACCCTTTCACCTAAATGCGTCTAACGTCTACGTGAAGGAGCAACGAACATACACACACACAACTTTCGCATTTATAATCAAGGAGCGGAATTTCTCATAGCAAAAATCAAACGTCAAAGGAATTGAACATAAGTTTTATCGACTATCGATAAATATTTCAGTAATTAATAAAGCAGGAAATAGTAGGTATTTTAAATACAGCACTTTTAAAGTAAGTTATAATTAAATATAAAGAGCTTGAGCTGCTTCAAATTAACTTTACACTAGATGAAAACCCCGGCTTCGCTCGGGTAAAATGTACTCATAATAACGTACTATCGAAAAAACTGACGTATATTCCCCGCCTTAATATTATCTCAAACGTACTTTCATAGCTAACCTACGTATCGGTATTTCACCAGTAGATAGTTCTCCTAAATCTTGTTTGCTCAAATAACTATGATGTCTCTGTCTCATAATCAAAGAAATTAGACCTTCGTCTGTACGATCGATCTGATGAAAATCGACGAATCGTAGCGTGTGTGGGGCCTTAAGAACCCAATGGAAGAAAGTCACAATGGAGAACGAAATGCAAACCTGTGACACGTGATGATGTGACACTAACGCCACTTTGATGTGATGACTTTGACATGTTTTACTTCGCAACGCCATTATATACTTAGTAATTTATTCAATTTAATATTGAAAATACTCGATAATCCGAATTTTCCCGCCTACAAGTTGTCGACTCGGATTGACTAATTTTTTACGCTCTTCAATTTGATGTGCATTTCTTTCGAGTCTACCGTACCCCTTGACGAAATTATTAATATGGATTAAGAGCAGTATATCGTAAAGAATCTTCATTGTAAATAAGTATGGGATGTTTTTTATCCATTTGTCAATCGTTTTTCTTTTAGGATTAACCATTTTAATAACACGGGAATGACTGAGGAAAAACTCAAGCGACATAAAGTCACCATTGTGACGTTGACGCGATTTATTTTATTTAAATATGAGATGAAAGTCGCTTATCAAAAAGAGGTCAAATGTTACAGAATAATGTTACAAGGCGATAACAAGAAGAGTCGATTCGATAACATCGATAACTGGAATAGTCGATAAAACTTATCTTCAATCCCTTTGATGTTTGATTTTTGCTATGAGAAATTTCGCTACTTGTTTATAACATTCATCATCATCATCATCCCAGCCTATATACGTCCCACTGCTGGGCACAGGCCTCCTCTCAGAACAAGAGGGCAAGAGGGCTGTTTATAACATTAGCAGGATTTAATTAACACATTGTAGAGCTTTTCTAACGAGCTGTCGTTTGCAGGCGCAATTGGAGAAGCTGCAGAACGAGATATCGCAGATAGCTCGCAAGACCGGCATATCGTCGGCCACCAAGCTGGCGCTGTTGGCGTCTGACAAGGCTGAAGGAGACCGCGTGCCCGACATAGAGTGGTCAGTGGTTATACATAATAATAAT